>NC_092246.1:20574028-20594028 GCF_036320965.1 Panulirus ornatus | reverse complement strand
TCAAACACACACACACACAGCAAGAGATCATGGGTCAGCACCTCTGACAAATCCAGTCTGTAAAACACTGGAGTGAAGATAATTGGCAAGCAAAGGGATAAATGCTCGCAAAGCAAAATCCATCAACCTACATGTGAGAGACAGAGAGAACTGGGGCTCAAGAGACATAAGGTCATGCATAACATACATGAGGTCATGCGTAACATACATGAGGTCATGCGTAACATACATGAGGTCATGCGTAACATAAATGGTCATGCGTAGCATACATGGTCATGTGTAACATACATGAGGTCATGCGTAACATAAATGGTCATGCGTAACATAAATGGTCATGCGTAGCATACATGGTCATGTGTAACATACATGAGGTCATGCGTAACATAAATGAGGTCATGCGTAACATAAATGGTCATGCGTAGCATACATGGTCATGTGTAACATACATGAGGTCATGCGTAACATAAATGGTCATGCGTAGCATACATGGTCATGTGTAACATACATGAGGTCATGTGTAACATACATGAGGTCATGCGTAACATACATGAGATAATGCGTAACATACATGAGATAATGCGTAACATACATGAGGTCATGCGTAACATACATGAGGTCATGCGTAACATACATGAGATCATGCGTAACATACACTAGGTAATGCGTAACATACATGAGGTCATGCGTAACATATGTTCTGGACTCGGAAGAGAGAGCGAAGCTCTGGGCCTGACAATGGGAGGTGGGTGGGTGGGTGGAGCCTTGTGTTCTCTGGACCGCCGGAAAGCCTTTGACGCTACCCCCGCCGGAGACGGATCAAAGATAAGTGGATGGAAAAACCACTCAAATGGACGCAGGTCAGAGCTGTGCTATACGGGGGTTCCGCAGGGCCCCTGCACTACTCCAGGCAGGTGTGCTTGTTCTAAAGTGACAATATATCCCCCCAAAAAAAAAACTTCCTCCAAAATTCGTAGATTATCATCTCCTTTTCTTCCTCCTCCTCTCTTTAGCCTACTTTACATTGCAACTTAGCCCAGGTTTCGACATGAACACATCGACTTTTACGGCTGGAAGGGCAGGGCCGGCGCGTTGCGCTAACCGCAGCGAAATCCCGGGTGACGAAGAACGAGTCGTGTGAATTTACGTGTTGTCAAGCGTTCCGGGGCAAGATGGGGGGGAAAAAAGACCAGTGTGTGTGTGTGTGTGGGGGGGGGGGGGGGTGAAGGCCAGCAGCCCACGTGTCGGGGCGAGCCAGTAACCTGGGGCACAAGAATGACCCCAGACAGCCACTCAAGTGATGGTGGCTCGCTGTGGCGGCGCCTCCTCCCCCTTCGTCAATAAAAACCCACCTCACCCCACCCACCGAGACCCCCCCCCTCCCCCAGGCTGGGGAAGTGCCGGTAAATAGAGAGAGAGAGAGAGAGAGAGAGAGAGAGAGAGAGAGAGAGAGAGAGAGAGAGAGAGAGAGAGAGAGGCACACTCCCAGTCCTCCTCCTGTCCCCCCCCCTCCCCTCCCCCCTCCACAAACATCCGGTAAATCCGCTCATCCATTCGTACACGCCCCCCCCCTCCCCCCCCCACACCCCCGGATAACGCCCTGGTAACGAAGCAAGTGTTGGCTGCGCGTCTCTGATCCACGAAGCTGTCGAGGCCTTTAAATTACCACCCCCCCCCCCCTCCCCCTTCCCCTCCCCAGGCGCACACTCTCCCGCCAAATTTCTTCCCAACCCAAGAATATTACAGCAGGCGAACTGCCTCATCCCAGCTCATGATTAACTTAATTACCGGGGGTAGGAAGGGGGTGGGGGGGCGGAGGGTGTCATGTTGTTATGCGTCGAGCCCTTACCTAATTGTTCTATCATAACACGTTATACGAGAACATACATGTTCAGAGGTTAACAATACGGGTCGTGGAGGGAGAGAGAGAGAGAGAGAGAGAGAGAGAGAGAGAGAGAGAGAGAGAGAGAGAGAGAGAGAGAGAGAGAGAGGACACGGGCGTTCTCCTGGGTTATGTACCTCCGCTCATTAAATGACGAACGTAACAAACAAATCAACAAACACATTAATGCAACAAGCACATTACCATACATTATCAACAAGCAGACTGAAGTTATTACAGAAAATACTCTTGCTGTGAAAATAAAAATAAAAAAAAACATTTCCAACCAATTTTTAAACAGTGTGGCAGAAGATAATCAGATACAGAACCTTCAATGTTCTCCTAAACTCTGGAAATTTCAATAATACTCATTAGACTAACAGGAAAAAAAAATGGCAGATGCAGAAATGATAATGCGTTCAGTTCTGCCATCCTGGCATGTCCCGGATGATGTGATAAAGAACACATACAGCTGATAACGACTTTGATAACGGGGCTACAACGAAGACTGTTAGGGAATCATTTCACTATACAACCTTCCTCTTATTGTTATAATGTCTGGCAATTGAGTTTGGATCACTTTCGTCAACACACACACACACAGACACACAGTCTAGCGGTAGCACTCCCGCCTGACACGCAGGGGTCCCGGGTTCGATCCTGGCTGCTGGAGGTTTGTATATATATATATATATATATATATATATATATATATATATATATATATATATATATATATATATATATATGAGCATTCTGTTCCCAAGGTTATTCTAAGAAACCATCTTCTACACTATGAACCCTCCCCTTACAATTATTACCACAAACTCTCACCACCACATCCTAATCACCACCACCACAACACCACACCACCACAACACCGACACCACCACCACCACATCACCACCACACTACGGTCAACATACACCACACACACACACACACACACACACATACAACAAACATTTCCTCAAGGACGAATCTAATGCAAAGTTGACCCTTATCTTCATATACCCATCACCCCCTCCCTCCTCCTTTCCCCTTCCCACTATCCCCTCCTTTTCCCATAAACTACCCTCCCTCCCCCCCTCCCCTTACTCTATCTACACAGGAAGAAAAACACCTGAAAAGTACGAGTCTATATATCTACCCGCTCATTGGTCGGTGGCACAAGTCGATCATGACTTTTTCCCCCAACACGAATAAAACTGGAAGGCCTGTGTTACCCCGGGGGGTCAAACTGGTCCACTCCACACGAAGGAAGGGAGAAAATATAAAGGAACCCTTCATGATATGGTGCGGGGAAAGTGAACTGGAGAACAGTGTTCTTGTTCTCTGGGTAGGAAAGAACACTGTGGGTCGAGGGAGGTCAAAAGGATATCCATGGGGTTCGGCACTCACTGGTGAATTCAAGGTTAATAGCAGGATGGTTGGGGGTAGTGGCACTATTCCCTTAAGGATAGCAGGATGGTTGGAGGTAGTAGCACTATTCCCTTAACGATAGTAGGATGGTTGGGGTAGTGGCACTATTCCCTCAAGGATAGTAGGATGGTTGAGGTAGTGGCAAACACATACCCGGATGTATAGCGAACAACAACAATGAACAAGAGCAGCAACAGATGCGCGAGGATACATATACAGCGATTACATTAAGGAAGGTCATGGAATTACCTTCTGTGTTATAAAGGAACCTCAAATGTAATCAAGTTACATGAAATTCCTGTCGGTGATATACGCCACGAGATGATAAAACATGACCTTAAAAAACATGTCTGTTGGAATAGGTTTCACACAGACACACTGAAGTAATCTGACGAAAATGACTCAAAAAAAAGGTAATTAAGTTCTGTGATAAAAAGGTAATTAAGTTCTGTGATAAAATGGTAATTAAGTTCTGTGATAAAAAAAAGGTAATTAAGTTCTGTGATAAAAAAGGTAATTAAGTTCTGTGATAAAAAAAAAGGTAATAAAGTTCTGTGATAAAGGTAATTAAGTTCTGTGATAAAAACCAAATTAATAACCAGGGTATTTCTAACAACTCTTGGCATCAACTGTGGCTGCTGAACTGGTGATCCAGACGTAAACAAGGTGATTCCACGCGACACCGCTTTTCGAACCACCTGACCCCACACACACACACAGCAGGCTTAACACGGTACAGTAGTTAGCGTGTACATGTAGGAATTGCTGTCGTGGTGTTCAGCACACACACACTCATTTGCAAGTGTGTGTGTGTGGGGGGGGGGGGGATATCAAGGTTAGGGTCCCCTCATATTTTTTTTTACGGTTTGAGGGGAAACAAGCTTCAGGGAGAGGGTTCCCCTCTTCATGTTTAGTGGGAAACAAGGTGAGGGGTGAGTGAGGGTGAGTGAGGGGGAGTCATTCGTAAAGTGGGTGGGAAGAACACTGGGCGACCATTCTTGGCAGAGTGTGTGTGTAGGGGAAAAAATGATGTTGGAGGGCCCCCACTCACGGAGCAGGTTGGCTGGGGGGCCCCCACTCACGGAGCAGGTTAGCTGGGGCCCCCACTCACGGAGCAGGTTGGTTGGGGGCCACATCTGCAGTGTGTGTGTGGGGGGGGGGGGGGGGATGGGAAAGCTGGAGCCCCACATTTGTATTTCATTAAGACCGGCTGTAATTTTCCATTTGGCGCGGCATCTGTTCCTCTCCCAGGGCCCGCCAGACGCTGGCACACACACACACACACACACACACACACACACACACACACACACACACATACACACACACACAAACACGCACACACACACACACACACACACACACACACACACACATTTTAACTTGTACCAAACTCCGATTCTCCTGGATAAATGAGACGGCAATAATTGTTTCTTTAATTCAAGAAATCGAGGTGTGGTGGTGGGTTGGGGTGTGGTGGGGGGGTGGGGGAACCTTCCTTCCTTCCCCAGAGAGAGAGAGAGAGAGAGAGAGAGAGAGAGAGAGAGAGAGAGAGAGAGAGAGAGAGAGAGAGAATCTGTACGTGGGAGGCATTCGTCTGGTCCCAGAAGGGGGGAAAGGGGGGGAGCTGACCGACTTGGTGTGTGTGTGTGTGTATGTGTGTGTGTGTGTGTGTGTGTGTGTGTGGTGGGGGGGGGGGGGGTAAGACCTGTTGGTCAGACGACTTGCGAGTGACGAAGGCAACAGGTCGTGGACCAGGAGGCCTCATGGCGACAGGTCGTGGGCCACACAACCCGCGGACGACCACACGGACAGCAGGTCACGAAGCCCAGACGACCTGTGTGGATGACCACGACTGTACAGGGACGAGAGCCAGACGACCTGCCTGGACGACCACGGCTGTACAGGGACGAGAGCCAGACGACCTGCCTGGACGACCACGGGAAAAACAGGTCGTGGGATGAGGACGACCTGCGGACGACCTGGGCGGGGGGGGGGGTGCCCACTACCCACCACCCGTGCATCAATTTGTCCCACGCGAACACAACGACACCGTGCGCGCGCGCGCGCGTGCGTGGCATCACGAACGGCGACGCAATTCAAGTCCTGTTTTACGTCACTGTTTGTAACCCGGAGACCTTCGCCATCCACGTAACGGCTCCCGTAACTTGCGTCACGGTGACGGTACGACATTTGAGCACGTCGGTACGACCCCTTGAGCACGACGGTACGATCCTTGAGCAAGACGGTACGACTCTTGAGCACGGCGGTACGGCCCTTGAGCACGACGGTACGGCCCTTGAGCACGACGGTACGACCCTAGAGCACGACGGTACGATCCTTGAGCACGACGGTACGACCCCTTGAGCACGACGGTACGACCCTTGAGCACGACGATACGACCCCTTGAACACGACGGTACGACCCCTTGAGAACGACGGTATACGACCCTTAGGTACGACGCTGCTCAAAGGCTTGAGCCTCACGAAACCATCACGGGTCAGGTCAAAGGTCAGGCCGTCACCACACTCAAGAGGTCGTACCTACGGTGCCCAGAAGCGTCGCACCGTCGTGCCCGAGCGTTGTACCGACGCGTCGCGGCCGACGGAATGAGGCACGTGCAGCACGAGGTCTTCTGACCCCCCCCCCCCCCTTCCCCCAATGTTCAGGTCACCGGCGAAGAAAATAAATAAAAATAACGCCGAACAGTTGATCTTTTCTCGACCATTAGGGTAATGGCGTCAGGCACGGAGGAGGTAAAGCCTCTGAAATTGGGGGGGAGGAAAACGTAGCACCGTTTTCTACGAAATTGGGAGGAGGAAGCCAATATGAAATAGCAGGCCAACCTATTTCACGTATATTTCATAGATACACAAAGGTCACTTCTATATAGGAAAAGGAGTTCTTAAAATATAATATAGAAACAACATATATATATATATATATATATATATATATATATATATATATATATATATATATATATATATATATATATATATATATATGGCCATTACATGCCCCTATGTTCCTCGTCCGCCACACAGGGAGGATGGAGGAGTGGTCGGGGCTGGCTGGCTGGGAGGGAGGAGGAGGAGGAGGAGGAGGAGGAGGAGGCAAGGATCAATGCAGGAGAGGAGGAGGGACGTCTCCTTTAAGGAGATTGCTGCAGACAGTTGGGTCCTGTCCCTCATGTTGGCCGGAGCCATCCTAATACTCCCTCAACTCTCCCTCCCACCAAAACTCTTCTCTCTCTCTCTCTCTCTCTCTCTCTCTCTCTCTCTCTCTCTCTCTCTCTCTCTCTCTCATTTCCTGTGTAAATATTCCTTCTGCTTGAGTGCCCTGTCTCCATCTATAGTGGTGGGTGAGGGAGGAGCCTTCTGCTTTACTGTCCTGCCTCCATCTAAACAGATGAGGCCTGTTGGATACCACTACCCTCCTGCAGCAGATCACCTCGTCACAGACCATCGGGGGGTCTTCTGTTCCCTGGCTTTCCAATCAGCCACCCAAGCATTCCCTTCCTCTAACCCTTCCCACCTTCTCTCACCACCAGCTGAGCTTACCACCACCCACAACAGCTCAAGCTTACCAACAGCTTCCTCCGACGCGGCACAGTCACACGGACAGACAGACGGTCGAGTGGGGGTTCGAGGAGGAGGGGATTCGAACGGAGGAGGGTACCCAGTCTTCGCGGGTTCGGAGCTGTGCACCTGTGTATCGTCTGTATCACAGCTAAACCCAGAGCCATAACAACACCCCCCCCCCCCCCAGCGCCCCCCATGGCAGGTCGTATGACGAACACACACACACACACACACACACACACACACACACACACACACACGAGACCCGTGTCCTCGCCCGAGGCCAGCTGCTCCCGCTGCCCATAAACATGTAAACAACCTTGTCATTTTTAACAACCACACACACACACACACACACACACACACACACACACTAACCCCTGACAAGGGTAGGTTTGGCCATGACGTTTCGCGGGGTCTAATAAAAAAATAATGATAGAAGAAAAATTTTTAAAGAAATAGGAAAAAAAAAATGAAAAGATTTTGGTCTTCGAGCGAAAATATAATAAAACAAAATACTCTGTTGAAATCAAAACGACACTGAAAGAAAACCAAAGGAAAAAATAATATGATATATGAATTTCGAGTCATAATTAGTCATGTTTATTTCTTTGTTTTTTTTATTTTGATTCGCTTTACCGAGGTCGTAGGTTAGGTTTCCGGAGAGGATTAAAAGAAACCGGGACGAGCAAACAGCTCAGAGAGTCAGCCTAGTACAAGCTAAAACATTTTCTTTCAGCCCTCTCAAGTCATTATATATATATATATATATATATATATATATATATATATATATATATATATATATATATATACATATAGGGGATTAAGAATACTTCCCACGTATTCCCTGCGTGTCGTAGAAGGCGACTAAAAGGGGAGGGAGCGGGGAGCTGGAAATCCTCCCCTCTCGTTTTTTTTTTAATTTTCCAAAAGAAGGAACAGAGTGGGGCCAGGTGAGGATATTCCAAAAAAGGCCAAGTCCTCTGTTCTTAACGCTACCTCGCTAACGCGGGAAATGGCGAATAGTTTAAAAGAAATATATATATATATATATATATATATATATATATATATGGGGGATGGTATCCCATGTGTGGCGAGGTGGCGATGGGAATGAATAAAGGCAGACAGTGTGAACTGTGTGCATGGGTATATATGTATGTGTCTGTGTGTGTATATATATATATATGTGTACATTGAGATGTATAGGTATGTATATTTGCGTGTGTGGACGTGTATGCATATACATGTGTATGGGGGTGGGTTGGGCAATTTCTTTCGTCTGTTTCCTTGCGCTACCTCGCAAACGCGGGAGACAGCGACAAAGCAAAATAATAATAATATATATATATATATATATATATATATATATATATATATATATATATATATATATATATATATAAGATAGATAAAGATAGATAGATAGATGAATTGATATAGATACAGATAGATAGATAGACAGATAGAGGAGAGAGAGAGAGAGAGAGAGAGAGAGAGAGAGAGAGAGAGAGAGAGAGAGAGAGAGAGAGAGAGAAGGCTTATAGAAACTCTTCTAAGATAAGGCCGGGGCAGCAGACGCTGAAGAGATAACAGACAACAGACAACAGTGGGGGCGTCTGTTACCCTCCCTACCTTCCCCCCGCCCCCCCCCTAAAAAAAAGGGATCGTGCCATCCCACAACAAGACACATGGCTTCCCACTGCCCTCTCCAGTTCCCGCTTCACCTGCGACACAAGAGTTTCTCCCGCTTCGCCGCATCTCAAGAAGCCGTCGGCTTCACCGCGCGACCTCGGTGTACACAGACGAGGAAAGTGGGTTAACATCACTCCTCCTCCTCCTGCTCCTCCTCCAGCAGCAGAAGATGATGCCCTCGTCACACACCATCACGTCTTGCGTCGTCCGCCTCGCCTCGGTACCTTAAAACCCCAACTCTCGGCCCGCCTCTCCTCGGGCAAGAAGGGCACGAAAATGCTATAGCCCTTCCGCCACCATCGGGGGTAAATAGTTCTCTCTCTCTCTCTCTCTCTCTCTCTCTCTCTCTCTCTCTCTCTCTCTCTCTCTCTCTCTCACTCTCTCTCTCTCTCTCTGCATGTGTGTGTGCCTAGCCCGGGGGTAGGTTCGAACGTGGGAATCAGAGAAACCTCCACGGCAAGATGATCCAAGATGGCGCCGCTCCCAAGAACCAAAAACAATAACAGGGGCTGACGTCACAGAGCAACATTTACGTCAGAGACAAACCATGACGTCATAAGCCAAATGTACAGACACTCCGGAGATGACGTCATACGAAGTATATAAATAGAGGTTGTCCGGCTATTCTGGCATCAACTTCCTCCTCACTCCGTTTTTCGTTGTGGTTTCTTGAATACTTAGAAACCGACGGTACGACCCTAGAGGACGACGGTACGACACTTGAGCACGACCCTTGACCACGACGGCACGACCCTTGAACACGACATCAACAGCCTCAGGTATGATGGCCTGGCCTATTCATATTATAAGCTGACATTTCAGCTGTGCTTTAGGACCGTCGTGTTCAGGAGTCGTCTCGTCGTGTTCAAGGGTCGTACCGTCGCGCTCAAGGGTCGTACCGTCGTGCTCAAGGGTCGTACCGTCGTGCTCAAGGGTCGTACCGTCGTGGTCAAGGGTCGTACCGTCGTGGTCAAGGGTCGTATCGATGTAATCAGAGGATCAATGAAGAGTACGTGTGTGGTATACACTGGCAAGTCTGAAATCAGTCAAGGAACAGCTCTGCGAGGTGTGGCTCTGAGACCTGCAATAAGCTGAGGGAGAGTGGCCTGCAATAAGCTGAGGGAGAGTGGCCTGCAATAAGCTGAGGGAGAGTGGCCTGCAATAAGCTGAGGGAGAGTGGCCTGCAATAAGCTGAGGGAGAGTGGCCTGCAATAAGCTGAGGGAGAGTGGCCTGCAGTAAGCTGAGGGACAGTGGCCTGCAATAAGCTGAGGGAGAGTGGCCTGCAATAAGCTGAGGGAGAGTGGCCTGCAATAAGCTGAGGGAGAGTGGCCTGCAATAAGCTGAGGGAGAGTGGCCTGCAATAAGCTGAGGGACAGTGGCCTTCAATAAGCTGAGGGACAGTGGCCTGCAATAAGCTGAGGGAGAGTGGCCTGCAGTAAGCTGAGGGACAGTGGCCTGCAATAAGCTGAGGGACAGTGGCCTGCAATAAGCTGAGGGAGAGTGGCCTGCAATAAGCTGAGGGAGAGTGGCCTGCAATAAGCTGAGGGAGAGTGGCCTGCAATAAGCTGAGGGACAGTGGCCTGCAATAAGCTGAGGGACAGTGGCCTGCAATAAGCTGAGGGAGAGTGGCCTGCAGTAAGCTGAGGGAGAGTGGCCTGCAATAAGCTGAGGGAGAGTGGCCTGCAATAAGCTGAGGGAGAGTGGCCTGCAATAAGCTGAGGGAGAGTGGCCTGCAATAAGCTGAGGGAGAGTGGCCTGCAGTAAGCTGAGGGACAGTGGCCTGCAATAAGCTGAGGGACAGTGACCTGCAATAAGCTGAGGGAGAGTGGCCTGCAGTAAGCTGAGGGACAGTGGCCTGCAATAAGCTGAGGGACAGTGACCTGCAATAAGCTGAGGGAGAGTGGCCTGCAGTAAGCTGAGGGACAGTGGCCTGCAATAAGCTGAGGGAGAGTGGCCTGCAATAAGCTGAGGGACAGTGGCCTGCAATAAGAGGGATAGTGTCCTGTAATACGGTGAAGGACAGTGGTCTGAAATAAGATGGACAGTGGCCTGTAGTAAGGTGAGGCACAGAGGCCTGTAATAAGCTGACGGACAGTGGCCTGTAATAAGCTGGACGGAGGCCTGTAATAAGGCGAGGGACTGAGATCTGTAATAAGGTGAGGGGCCGAGGGCTGTAATACGTCCCCTCTCCCTCCTGTTCAACACCCTTGCTCTCCCTGTTGCACCGCTGCTCTTCCTATATTATTCTCCCCTCCGCCTTCTGCTTCCTCCCTCTCACCCGTCTGCCCTCACCTCTCTCTCTCTCTCTCTCTCTCTCTCTCTCTCTCTCTCTCTCTACGCTCACCCCTTCCCCTAGCAAACTTCTTCCCTCTTCTAGCCACCGGTCCCATACTCTTTCCCCTCCCCTGACAACAGCAGGGTGACAACACGACCCCCTCCCCCAGCAACCCTCGTGTCCCCCCCCCCCTGACAACAGCGTCAGGGGGGGGGACGACAGGCAAGGACGATTGGACACCATTACTCAAGGTTTCAGCATCTCATGCTATCTCGATCCAGGGAGGCGGTGCCCGTAACCCAACACGCTGCCGCCTCCATACCACTGTCTTCCTCCTCCTCCTCCTCTTCTTCCTCCACTTCTTCTTCTTCCTCCTCCTCCTCCTCTTCTTCTTCCTCCTCCTCCTCCTCTTCTTCTTCTTCCTCCTCCTCTTCTTTTCTTCCCGGTAACGATGGTTCACGTGTTACAGGACCCCCAAAGAGGCGCCATACCCCAACAGGACACATCAGTCCTCCATCTTCGTTACGTGTTACAGCCGTTACAGTAACGCCTGTAGTTGTGCTGTACCGACGTCGAGTTCCCGAGTTACTCCTAGAGTAACAGATGTGTGTGCGTGTGTGTGTGTGTGTGTGTGTGTGTGTGTGTGTGTGTGTGTGTGTGTGTGTGTGTGTGTTACGGAAGGCACACGTGAATGAGGAGTACTATACGGTGGGACGTGTGAGGCCACGTGTGGCCAGTGTATAACTCCCGGATGTCCAGTCCGCTGGGCTCAGCCCCTAGCACCTAGCCAGATCTCATCTTCCTGACCTTCCTCGCCCTGGGCTGGGTCACTGACCTGCCTCACTCTGGCCTGGGTCACTGACCTGCCTCACTCTGGCCTGGGTCATTGACCTGCTTTACCCTTACGACAGCACCCTCCCGCCCCAGCTTAGGGCACCTCCCCCCTCCCACACTCACACTGCGGGGGGCGCCCTTCTCCCCTCTCCCTTTTGTCTCTCTCTCCCTCCTCCCTCTCTCACAAACGCACCTCCCGCCACACGACCGAGCCAGGCGGGGCGCGGCGTAAGGGACCATGATCACGTCCCCCGCCTCCCAGCCCCACACCTCCACCTCCTGGAACATCACTGCCGCTGCCAGAAACTTGACCATTGTACTGCAGGACACGTCCCACCACGACGACGCCCGAACGACCGAGGAACTGCCGAAGACTTATTTATTTTTCATGAAACACACACACACACACACACACACACACACACACACACACACACACACACAGGGGGAGCTGGAAGGACGCCTAGCATGGGGTAGGAGGAGGGAGTTTCAACCCCTACTCTTGTACATTTCCCTATGGAATACAGAGGTATGACCCTAAGGCACGCCACGGCCCTTAAATGCGACGGCGCGGCCCTTGAACAAGGCCCGTGCGACCCCGTGGGTACGGTGGTCTACCTTGACCCTTGCGACTCAGGTGAAAGACCTCCCCAAAGCCATCGTAAGTAAAGCTACTCGTTCATTCCTTTCCCCCTTCTAGAATCCATCCCCCACGAGCCTGGTAGCCGTGGACCATCCATCCCCTCTCCGTATCGCCCACTTGGGTACTGGACAGCAAGCCAATGCGATCAGGCAGGCTCGGTCATCCTCTCCTTTCCAAAGCGACCCGTCAGGATGCTCATGATGTGGTGGTGGGGGAACTGTCCACTGGGTGGCTGCTGTGGATCCCCTCCTCCTTCTCCTCCTCCTCCTCCTTCGGGAGCTGCCACTGTGTCGGGAATGTCCGCATTACCTTGAATGCCAACACACCTGCGCGTCAAAACTTACCTCCTCCTCCTCCTCTTTCTTCGCCTCCTCCTCCCTCCTCCTCGAGATGGTGAGTGCTTCAGTTGGTAATTTGTTCCAGCGTGTTACCATGATGAAAGTTACCCTGACGCTACGGTGATGCCCTTGGGAGTACACGTGGGCGGAGGGGAAGTGACTCCTAACTATGTCTGTGTGTCAAGCAGGAGCGAGGAGTACCGCTTCCTGAGGCCTTCTGCTGCCACGTCCATCCTAGAGCAACACTCGCAGCTTCGGTACCTCGTTACTAGGAGAGAGACTCTCTCTCTCTCTCTCTCTCCCCCGGAAGGTGAGGCCCAGTGTTGGGGTGTGGTGCTCTGGATTGTCTCCTTCCCTTAAGGAGGGAAGGGATCCCTTCTGTGTCGCCTGCGTGGCGATGGAGGTCATTTAGGGATGGCTTTGTTCGTCACTTCAAAGCCATAAATAAAGTAACCTTTGGTCATAACTTAAAACCT
The DNA here is from genome assembly GCF_036320965.1 of Panulirus ornatus. Lineage (NCBI taxonomy): Eukaryota > Metazoa > Arthropoda > Malacostraca > Decapoda > Palinuridae > Panulirus > Panulirus ornatus. Next base: position 20,580,878 of record NC_092246.1, on the reverse strand, counting down.
CTAAGTTAGATACTTAGCACACTTCACACAGGTGCTTCCCCATCATTAACTAATGAACTGAGTGGTATACGAGAGAGCCATTAACGTTCATCTGGTCTGGATTGTGTCATTTATAAAAAGGTTTAACCCGGAGATTAGCCTCGCTCAGAGTTTGAAGAGAATTCATCCTTTGGTCACGTATATACACGTATACAGATATTCCCCAGAATCTCCAGAGCTGAAACGCTCCACATCAGATCCATACCTCTAGTTCTACTCTGATGCCCAATCACGTTCAATATTCATTTCTGCAATATTCGTGGTCCCACATCTGCCCCTCCCCACACCCCCCACACTTCCCTTCTGCAGAACATCATCTGTCCATTTCCTACCGCGAGGTTCCTCTGTATAACTCAGCTGTTCAGGTCCGCTCCTCCTCCTCCTCCTCCGCACCAGCAGAACTCTAACTCCAATCTCAACCACAGTTTCTGCTCCAGAGGGACGAGTCTGTGCCAACTGGAACACACAACCTCCTCCTGCTCGCCTCGTGGATCTTCAAGTCTCCAACTTAGATGCCATCTGGCTCAACATTTTCTCTACCATATACACGTTTTCTTTTCTTTCTTTCGCACAGTTTAACCCCAAAGTCTTCCGACGACGTACATTTCTTCGACCACCTCACTTCCTGCCGTAAACCATCGCTCTCTACATGGATGCGCGCCGACGTCCTCTGTGGAGAGGAATTCAGTGTACACTACATGGATTGGTTCAATTCATACAGGGATGATCCCAGAGGCTCTTTCCTGGAAGATCTGAAACTGATAGAATCAAACCCCACAACCCTCCTTGTTTACTTTCCGAGCCGCTCTCACTACATATACTCTAACCTGCCCCTTAGGGTCTTCCGACCATGATCTTGTTTCCATTACTTGTAAGTGGGCGCGCGCCCACCCCTCCATCCACACCTCCAGACTGCCAACGCTGGCACCCCCGGGAGAGCTTAGTGGTCATCCGTGCGCAGTTTGTTTACCGAGTTCCCCCCTTGGGACGGGTGCTGGCTGCCTCAGTGGCCGGGGAGGAGGCCGCCTCTCTCTCTCTCTCTTGTACTGAGCGTAGGCTGAACACGACCATGGCTGCTGCATAAGGAACACAGACAGGATGGCGGACCGTGGAACTTTCCTCCTTCACCTGGGTCCCCAGTCCACTTACATGCCTGCTGGGGATCGCTCGCTGTAGGGGCCTTTTTTATGTTCCTCTACCTCAGCTTCGGGCTGAAGCTCCACCTACTCACTCCTCCGCCTCCCTACCTCTTGCCCACAGACCCTACGCCTCTCCTGCACCATCTACGCAAGGGGGTCTCTCAGTACTCTCCCAGCTCGAGGGAGAGAGGGACGAAGGGGTGCAAAAGACAACGGATCCCTGATTAACTTCATCATCCTTTTTTTCCCCTCTCTTGCTTTAGATCTCCCCGTCCTCTGATCTATCCTTTGACTGGGGGGAGTTGCTCGCCGCCAGCCACCACGACGGACGATACGAAAATTACGTTCAGCCTGGCGGGCGGGCGTGTCCCTCCTAATAGATATATATGTACCCTGCCGCGGGCGACGTTAATGCTCAATGGTGAACACTGACGGTTATTTACGGTATGGGTTCTTCCTCCAGTCTTCGGGCGTTTTGCTCGACAGACGAAGACCCTCTCCCATACCAACACCATCTTCTTCCTCTCATCTACCCAAGGAGCCGTCCCGTCCCTCACCATCCGCGCTCCATCTAGCCCACAGCCACCGTCCCGTCCCTCACCATCCGCGCTCCATCTAGCCTACAGCCACCGTGCCGTCCCTCAACCATCCGGGGCCTCGTAAACAACCAGACCAGCTACTCTCGCGACGCCCGACGTGTGTGTGTGTGTCCTTTTGCGCCCAATCTTTCCAGATTACCGGCTGATACAGGTGGCCGGCTTCTCAAGAACCTAGCTGCTCCAGGACTGCCATCCCCCCCTAGCCTTCCTGGAGGCCCCCTTCCCCCCTTAACGGGAACAACAACAACAACAACAACAACAACAACAACCCGCTCTGTTTCCCCTCCTTCCCTCCCTTCCTCCGGAGTCTAGTCAGCCGACCCGTTCATCCGCTGGTGACGCATGTTCTACCTCCCGGCGGAGGTAAATATCCCACGTCCAGACTCCCCTGGTCGCGGGGAGCGTCCGTCTTGCTCAAGTCCAGACTGAATCACAGATCACAGGGTCGACACCGGACACTTCCCAGCTCCATAGAACAACTACCACACGCGAAATGCATGCGACGCACGCACCTGGGAACCGAACCCAAGGCCTGGGAGAGGGTGGCGGTGGGAGCCGCCGCCTCAGAGAATGGAAGGTGGTGGGTTAGCTCCCGTCTCTCGCGACGGTCTTCCACAATCCGTAATACAATCCGACGGCAATACAGCGCCTCGGGAGCGTTGGTGCAATGATATTCCTACAGTTCCGCTGCTCTGTGTGTGTGTGTGTGTGTGTGTGTGTGTGTGTGTGTGTTCCGTCACAGAGGAGGAAAGTGACGCCTAACGCCAGCCATGTGCGAGTGATCCACCTCCGACCTGGCAGACACCCCATCAGTCTCCATCACCCGGCCCTATACGCCGCCATCCGTCCCTCTGACAGGATGGCGTCCAGGAACCTCGCCTCAGAGCCCGTGGGTGAGGGAGGGGAGAGTGTGAGAGGAGGAGGGGTGGGTTACCCTGGCAGGTTTAGAGGGGAGAGGGAGAAACCCGCCCTCCTCCCCCTCTCCCTCCCTCACTCTCTCTTTACCTTGGGAGAGCCCCCCGCAGGTTACGATGAGTCAGGTGGTGCTGGGGACGTCCCTATGTTGAAGATGATGACGACTCGGCTTGACAGGACGTCGGGGGCAGGGGGATCCAACCCCCTTTACATCACCAGGTGTCTGCCTCTCTCTCTCTCTCTCTCTCTTGCTTTCCTCCTCCTCCTCCTCCTCTCGAGATGAATCCCATTGCATCACCACCACCACCACTGTCTACCGGCGTCCCGCCCGCTCCCCACTACCATCATCTATCGTCTCCCCAGCCCCCTCCCCAACCCTCTACCGCAGCATTCTAATGCTGCCCCTAATCAATAACTTGACATCATCGTCTGCTACCAAGTGAGCGGTGAGGGGGAGACTTGTCCCGTATGACACACACACACACACACACACACATACTGGGGCTTGCAAGAGGAAGGGCCTTGTCCAGCTGCTGGTATGGGTGGACCATCTCCGGCGACGTGCGTCTTCTGTTGCCAACACCTCGACGTTCCTTCACTGGTGGTCTACAGGTGGTGGTGGTGGGGGACGGGCACCATCTGTCAGTGGTGGTTCCCACGTGGTGGTGGGTGGTGGTAGAGAGGCACGGGACTGGCACCATCTGCCTGTGGTGGTTCACAGGTGGTGGGGACGAGTACCATCTGCCAGTGGCGGTCTACAGGCAGCTGGGGGACTGATACCATCTACCTGGTACTATCCACACGTCTTAGAGTAAAGATATCTTTATCAAAAGAAAACCTCGTGCACTCGTGACTTTTCCTCCAGCTAAGATGGACAGACCTCAGGCCAATATCATCTTCTCCTCCTCCTTACATACAAGGAACACAACCCACGACAGTGGAGAGAGAGAGAGAGAGAGAGAGAGAGAGAGAGAGAGAGAGAGAGAGAGAGAGAGAGAGAGAGAGAGAGAGAGAGAGAGAGAGAGACCTGCGCCTGCTGGACCATCGTACACCATCGACGGATACGAGTAATAATACCATTTTCTTTCCCACGTCATGCAAATGAACGCAGTGCTGGACAGGGCCAGCGAGACGATGCATATGCATACATGCATGAATGCGTGCGTGTGTGTGTGTGTGTGTGTGTGTGTGTGTGTGTGTGTGTGTGTGTGTGTGCTGGGAAGTCTGCTGCTGCATAAAGGGGAACAGTAAGGCTCAGCCAGGCAGGCAACCTGGCCACTCTTATAATAGCTCGACGCTGGACTAATATAGCACAGGCGACAGCAAGGCCGAGGCGTACGGACGGCCCGTTCTTCACATCAACACAGCACACGGGCCTGAGCACGTCGTCCCCGGCGCTACCGTACTCCTCCCCATCTGGCCAGGCTCTGTGACCGGCGGTGGGGAAGGAGGAGGAGGAGGAGGAGGAGGAGGAGGATGGAAGGAGGGAGGGAGTGAGGTTTCTGAATATTTCACACAGGTAGACACACATCTGTGAGGCACCGACTGATCCAGGGAGTCGGGCCTCGAACCCTCACACAACCACCAATTCTGAGACTGGCTGCTGTGTTGCCTCTCTCTCTCTCTCTCTCTCTCTCTCTCTCTCTCTCTCTCTCTCTCTCTCTCTCTCTCTCTCTCAGCAGGGAACTGAACACCACTTGAACTAGTTTTTCCCTCCCTCCCAACCAGGATGGCGGCAGGTCCTACTCATCACACACACACACACACACACACACACACACACACACACACACACACACCTCCACCTGCACCACTTCTTACCACACATCCATCGTCTTGAAAACCACTTGCGATTTTACTGTCCCTTCATAACCCACTATTATCTCCAACGTTGTCCCTCTGTCTACCCACTACAATCTCCAACAATGTCCCTCTGTCTACACACTACAATCTCCAACAATGTCCCTCTGTCTACACACTACAATCTCCAACAATGTCCCTCTGTCTACCCACTACAGTCTCCAACAATGTCCCTCTGTCCACCATCCACCATCATCAATCTCTCCGTGGGATGAGACGCGCTTCTCCCACATCTCATAACCAGGTCATGTATGTCTAGACACACACACACACACACACACACACACACACAATGAACTGCCCTGATGCAGCACCAGACAGCCATTCCAAGAGTGTGTGAAGCGACGGTTAAGCGTTAAACGACACTCTCTCTCTCTCTCTCTCTCTCTCTCTCTCTCTCTCTCTCTCTCTCTCTCTCTCTCTCTCTCTCTCTCTCTCTCTCTCTCACACACACACACACACACACACACACACACACACACACACACAATGAACTGCCCTGATGCAGCACCAGACAGCCATTCCAAGAGTGTGAAGCGACGGTTAAGCGTTAAACGACACTCTCTCTCTCTCTCTCTCTCTCTCTCTCTCTCTCTCTCTCTCTCTCTCTCTCTCACACACACACACACACACACACACACTGGAGCAGGCCACACAGTGCATGGCTGGTCTCGTGTTTCTTGTCCATCCATAAAAGAGAGAAAAAAAAAACCCACTGACAAAGAGCGGGGCCGGCACTTGTTTCTTGCCAGGTGTGGTGTGTGTGTGTGGGGGGGATCTTCTGATGGGTTGGTGCTGAGAGCAGGACGACGTGTGAAGCTGCAGCTACGTGGCAGCCGTGGGCCACAGCAAACCTGGTAGGTCATGGGGGGACGTGTCGTGTGGCCTGTGGGAGGTGTGAGGACGTGTCGTGTGGCCTGGGGGAGGTGTGAGGACGTGTTGTGTGGCCTGGGGGAAGGTGTGAGGACGTGTCGTGTGACCTGGGGGAAGGTGTGAGGACGTGTCGTGTGGCCTGTGGGAGGTGTGAGGACGTGTCGTGTGAGCTGGGGGAAGGTGTAGCGACGAGGAGTGTGTGAGGGGAGGGCAGGTGTGCGGGAGGCACACGTCAGTGTAAGGAACGTGCTGATTCATGATGCTGATGACGTGTGGGATGGCTCAGGGTTCGGTTACAACCGGAGGAAATTCCGTGAGAGAGAGAGAGAGAGAGAGAGAGAGAGAGAGAGAGAGAGAGAGAGAGAGAGAGAGAGAGAGAGAGTAAGGAGGTACACTGATGATGATGATGAGGTAGTGGTGGTGTTACTGAAAGGGAGGAGTGTGAGGTGATGTTGCATGACGTCTGGAGGTGTTATGTGGCGGTGCTTGGACGAATGGGGTGGTCATGCAGTGGCTTATGTGGGGGTAGTTAGAGGTACAAGGGACTGAAGACATGCACGGCAGGTGTGTGTGTGTGTGTGTGTGTGTGTGTGTGTGTGTGTGTGAGTGTGTGTGTGTGTGTGGAGGGGTGAGGGACATGCCTAATCTGAGTGAGGCCGTCCGCGTTTTCTCGTCGCGCCTTTGTCCTGAGCTGACGTGTTTCCCTCCTGAGCTGACGTGTTCCCTCTCCTGAGTTGACGTGTTTCCCTCCTGAGCTGACGTGTTTCCTCTCCTGAGCTGACGTGTTCCCTCTCCTGAGCTGACGTGTTCCCTCTCCTGAGCTGACGTGTTCCCTCTCCTGAGCTGACGTGTTTCCCTCCTGAGCTGACGTGTTCCCTCTCCTGAGCTGACGTGTTTCCCTCTCCTGAGCTGACGTGTTTCCCTCCTGAGCTGACGTGTCTCCCTCCTGAGCTGACGTGTTCCCTCTCCTGAGCTGACGTGTTCCCTCTCCTGAGCTGACGTGTTCCCTCTCTCGGGCCCAAGGAACCACCTTCGCCTTAAGGTAGTGGCGCGACGGACGACCCATCCATCCCCACAAGGGCAACGAGGGCGATGCCGCCGGAGGCTAAAGAACCATGAACGCACAGCCAATAAGCGGCAGGAGGGGCAGGGAGGAGAAGACCAACGACCGAGGGAGGAAGGCATGCCAGCAGACGTGGAGAGACGCGCGCGTTCAAGACAACATTTCGGAGGTCACGTTATTTTGACCAGCGAGGTGTCACGCAAGGACGGCGTGACGACGGATGATCATCATCATCATCGAGACGACACCAGCGCCCCTCGCTGACCTCCCCGGAGTGTAGCTGACCCCTCACTCAGCGGTGGTGACACCCCGGGTCACAATGTCTGTGCATCCTCAGTTACGGCGAAGGCCCGACCCCAAGC
>NC_092246.1:20551528-20569028 GCF_036320965.1 Panulirus ornatus | reverse complement strand
CTTCTGGTCGTTCTATCTTTGCATCTTTGAGAGAAGTGTCGTCTGTCAATTTCAAACAGGTTTAGAATGCTGTGGGCCGTGATCAAGTCTCCCCTTCACTCTTCTCTCTTCAATGTAAGGTATAGTTTTAACCTCTCGTACTTACTCAGCCTTCCTATATCTGGTACCATCTCTGATTTCGAGCGCGGTGACCCAAACATGAGAAAGCTACCCTCACTCCGGCCTCCGCTGCTGATGGCTTGGTAAACATTCCTTTATCCACACACACACACACACACACACTCTAATGCAATCCCAATATTTATCATCAGCAGACAGTCTTGTCTCATTCGCTGTTCTCACAACGTGGGATTCTGAGAACAGGCGAGGTACTATGTCGAGTCCCAAGGTATCCCCCTTCTTATCTCACATGCAGGTCCCCAGGTCCCCCCCTTCTTATCTCACATGCTGGTCCCCTTGTGGCACGATCCAAATGCACCGACCTACTTTCGCCCAGGACGGAGTTCACTCTTCCGTAGACCTACAGTGATTCGTTCCGCACAACTCCTTTCCCTGAACTAATGCTGCCTCTCACCTATGTAGTTTCTCCTTCGTAAATAACTACCTAATTCACTCCCTGATTACCTTCCCCCGGTGTATGTTTGTCCTACTCGTCAGGGGCGCCATGGTCAGGAGCGCAGCGCAATTTCCAAAACCGCCTTTCTTAAACAACAAGCACGACATGGACTTTCTTCTTCCAATCTTGGCGGCACTTCAGTTGGGTGTCTCCAGCAGACTCCCATCAGCACAGAGGGGCAGGGAGGAGACGCCATCAGAACCACGAGCCTTGTGTGGGGTGAGGGCCGTCTCTGTAATCAGCTGATGTCATATCCAACGCACGATGTTTTCCAGGTCCTCTTTCCCTTCCCCAGTCCCACCTCGATGGAGCTGTGAGTTACGGTCGTCCTCCGCCTTGAACACGCTTGGGAACTTATATCGTTCAGTCCCTCAACACATTCTCCCCTCATGGCCTTCTACATCTCTTCCCTCCGAATCCATTCACCATGATCAGCTGCTGTTCCTCTCTGAGTGAGAGAATCTATTTCTGACGAAGTTAGGGAATACGTGTGGACCATCTCTTCCCTTGTCTGCGGTATATATATATATATATATATATATATATATATATATATATATATATATATATATATATATATATTCTTTTCCTAATTCTTTCCTTCCTTTCCTCATTCTCTCTCCTTCAACCGCTGGCTGGTCTGGTGTGCCCGCCGCCTCTGCCTTCACCACAGCACATTCTTAAGTCCTCCCGCTGTGGGACATTTTTCGCACTGAATCGTAGAACACGTGTATCTCTAACCTACCTTCTCTCTCTCTCTCTCTCTCTCTCTCTCTCTCTCTCTCTCTCTCTGTTTGCAACTCAAGTTACTAACTAGTCTTCTATACTTCACCTTTCTAAGAAAGAGAGAGAGAGAGAGAGAGAGAGAGAGAGAGAGAGAGAGAGAGAGAGAGAGAGAGAGAGAGAGAGAGAGAATCATATACTTTTGCATGCTCGGGAGGGAGCTTTACACTCGTGTGTGGGCCCCCCTCCCCTCCCCCCCCAGTCTCATTCCTATCACAAAAGTTTTTGAATCTTTTAATTGCCTTTGCATTCATCCCTTACCTTAGCATTCATCTCGTCAAATACAGTTTTCTCCAGCTGAAGAACCCTTCCTTCTGAATCCTTTAATCTCGTCTAGCTTTTTTTTTTTTCTTTTTTTAACCAACAATTTCCTGTAAGTTCAAGGAAGACCTCGGGTGGTTCGCTGACCTTTTCCACCCTTTCCCTTTCCGTCATAGTCATCAACATGTTCCACTCTGGTCCTTTCCTCATTCTCTCTCTCTCTCTCTCTCTCTCTCTCTCTCTCTCTCTCTCTCTCTCTCTCTCTCTCTCTCTCTCCGCGAGTTGGCCGCCTGTCATCCACCCTGGAGCTCTGGTTCCACCACCTCCCATTCACCGCTGCGGTCTGCAACACCGACTCCCGCACGACCTCACAGGAACAAGGCGGTCTGTACTCAAGGCTCTGGACTCCTTGGCGCAGCCTAAGTCACGGTTCCGAGGAACCTGTAACTTGCGTACAGGCGGTTCCCTCCGTCCGCGCCTCCTCCTCCTCCTCCTCCTGCTGTTGTAGTCTGGCTCCTCGTGTCCCTCCTCCTCCTCCTCCTCCTGCTGTTGTTGTCTGGCTCCTCGTGTCCCTCCTCCTCCTCCTCCTGTTGTCGTCTGGCTCCTCGTGTCCCTCCTCCTCCTCCTGCTGCTGTTGGCTGGCTCCTCGTGTCTGCTTCCCGCGGTGGCGCCCCGTCCTACACCCCAGAGACTCGCGAGACTCCAGCACCACCATGATCCCTCCCGGAGCGCCGCGCCACAGGTTATGTCTTCCATTTGCAGTCTGTTGTTCGCGAGAGGCAATAGTGCTCAGCGCCCTTGGCTCTGACGTGTTCCCTGAACGTGTTCCGCTGCAGAAGTGCCCCCGGACGCGCTACTTCGATCAACCCTTCGTTTATTCATTCATTTACTATCATTCTCCTCCTCCTGCTCTTCTTCCTCCTCCTCTTCCTCTTTTCTTCTTTACCAATATAACTATCGTTATTTTCTTATCCCCCGACAGTCAAAATGGCCCTGTGCCAGATCCTCTGCACCAGCCAGAGGGTCTGGTCTTGCTCCCTCCGCACCATCTTGACTCTAACCTACCGACCATCTGCGTCCAGACCGTCGTGTATGATGCCCAGGGATGGCACGCCATCCGAACCCAACTGGTGGGCCTTCGTCTAAGCCCTCTTCCTATCCGTGTGAACGAACCACTATTCCCCCACGACAGCACCCGGGACGTGTACACATGCCTGTAAAGCCCATAGCTACGCCTCCACCACCACCATCACCACGAACGCCCTTCAATCACCAACAGCAACGCCAACACCACCATTCCCGACACCACCACCCGAGGCGGAAGAAGGGGGTCAGGACACCTCCTGGCTGACCTATGGAAAGGCCAAGGATCGCCGACCCCCAACACATGTTGAGGCAGAGGTGGGGGGGCGATCATGGGGAAGCCAGGGGAGGCAGAAGGGAGGTGTCGCGGCGGGGGGGGGGGGGGGGGGGGAGGTGAACGACCAGCAGGGGGAGTTGTGGATACAGGGGTCGTTCCCCTGACAAGCCTCTGATTGGTCCAGGTAGACGGGCTCCGTCCACCAGTGCTGGTCCTCCCCCGTCTATAACAGACTGAGGATCTCTATTTCATGTGGGATTGTGGGATTGTCTTCCTCTTCCTGCAGTCTGCAAAGCACATGAACCTCGTGTCTACCCGGCGCTTGCTCGCATGAAGAAGACATCTAACTACCTCACGAAAACACATCTACAAAATCCTACAGTTCTGGCTCTCCATAAAAAGATATTTATCAATCTCAAACCATTCATTTCGAAATACGTAGTTTGGCCTACTTTGAATACGTGCAGCCATCTCGCCACATCAACACTACATCTAACAAAATTTCCAAATACTTTTCCTCGTTGCAAAGGTGTTAGGTAACTGACAGGGCAGAATGCAGATAGATATATATATACGCTTGGCTTCGGCGTCTTACACGCGCGTCACATCTCGCGTATTCCACATCAAAGGATGACCGAGTGCAGGAGAGTGGCAGAAAGACCTATATAATCCAACGCCTGTATCATCATCTCCACAACTCGTCCCAGTATGGAGACGACCTTCCCCCAAAGAACAGATCAGCCATGACCTTTGCCCACGACAATAATCCAAAAAACCACTGAGGAAGACCGGAAGATACGATGATTGAAGGCTCTCCATTAAAAGAAGAAATTCGAGAGGCGAAAACCCTCTCTCTCTCTCTCTCTCTCTCTCTCTCCCTCATAATGGACCACAATTTGCATAAAAGATCTCCTGAACTTCTCTCTCTCTCTCTCTCTCTCTCTCTCTCTCTCTCTCTCTCTCTCTCTCAAAAGGATCTGAGGGGTTCCCCATCATGGGACATCGATCCCTGAATTACCGTGTCAAAGGGCCGGGTGCATCTCGTTAAGAGCTGACCTCACCACACGAACTGATCTCAAAATTGCTAAAAGGAAAAGAAGAAGAAGAAGAAGAAGAAGAAGAAGAAGAAGAAGAAGAAGAAGAGTTCTTTCCAAAGGGAAAAAAATAATTTGTTCCTTGTCAAATCCGCCATCTTCCAGCACCGGTGGCATCTTGCGGGGAGACGAACACAAAATATCGACCATTAAGTCGTCCAGGGGTTATAATGCAGGAGGGGAGGGTATATATTCCATTACTGGCCATGTCTACCATCTCCGGGTCTCTTCGTCCCTTCCACACTGATAGAAAGACGAGGCTCCCAACGACCCTGGCTGGGGTGGGGCGGAGGGACGCAGGAGGGGCGCCGAGAACGGAGGCTCATGTCTTCAGGCGTCCGGGGTACATCTTGGTGTGAGAATATTTCACATCTTCAGCTTCTCCCCACAAGAGTTTAGTTAGAGAGATAACGACGGTATCGGAGGCGCACGGTGAGAACAACGGCCGGCCGAGGGGAAATGTTTACGCATCCTGGTGAAAGCAGCAGCGTTCTGAGTCTCTCTCTCTCTCTCTCTCTCTCTCTCTCTCTCTCTCTCTCTCTCTCTCTCTCTCTCTCTCTCCGATGACGGGGTCGACAGACGCAAACGACGGAAAACGGCGACGGGGATACGACACGACAGAAGGACGACGACACGCAAAAAAAAAAAAGGCTTCTCTCCAACACAGTGCTATGGTTTCTACAACACAGTGCTATGGTTTCTCCAACACAGTGCTATGGTTTCTCCAACACAGTGCTATGGTTTCTCCAACACAGTGCCATGGTTTCTCCAACACAGCGCCATGGTTTCTCCAACACAGCGCCATGGTTTCTCCAACACAGTGGCATGGTTTCTTAAACACAACGCCATGGTTTCTCCAACACAGTGTCATGGTTTCTCCAACACAGTGCCATAGTTTCTCCAACAGTGTCATGGTTTCTCCAACAAAGTACTGCAGTTTCTCCACCACCAAAGTACTTTTCTACCTCTACTAATGTAAATTTTCTCCAACACAAAAGTACGGGTCCATCCAAACAATCCTCTTTCTCCACCACAATATTAGAGTTTCTCCACCACAATCCTAAGATTGCTCCACCGCAACTCTTTGGTTTCTCTGAAACGAAAACCACATCTAATGAACCACAATCCCACAATATCCCCACCACAATCCCCCAGTTCTAAAATCCCGCAACTCTAATACGTCCCAAAATATATCTGGACACCTCAGCAGTGCGACCCCACCACACACGCCAACCACACCGAACCACACCCACCTAACCTGACCATCCCAAACTACGCTGACCCACAATCACCAGTGGACAGAATAAAAGAAAACCCCTCCCCTCTACCACTCCCCCCCCCCCCACAATACCCCTAATCCCACACGAGGCACAATCCCACAATGCGACCATCTAATATCACAATACTAGAGCAGATAAGGGGAGGGGAGGGAGGGGTGGGGAGGGGTGGGGAGGTGTGGGGAGGGGAGGGGATGGGGGGGGGGGGATACCCTCCTCGCCAGACCTTATAATACGTGTCTCATTGCCTTTATGGGGAAGGGGGAGGTACGGCGTCTCTGAGGCAGGGGGGAAGGGGAGAGCAGGAGGGAAGGGGAGGCGAAGGGTAAAAATGGGAGAGGGTGAGGGGAAGAGACAGGACGTAAAAGGGAAAGGGAGGGGTGTAGGGAAGAGCTAACGGGTAAAGGGAAGGAGGGAGAGAGAGAGAGAGAGAGAGAGAGAGAGAGAGAGAGAGAGAGAGAGAGAGAGAGAGAGAGAGAGAGAGAGAGAGATGACAAGAGAGAGTGAGACGCGTCTTTAAAAGTGAGAATAACCCCCCCATCCTACCCCAATTATCCTCCTGAAGGTGGACACGCCAACCGGGGGAGAGGCGCGGGAGAGGCGCGGGAGAGGCGCGGGAGAGGCACACTCCCAGGTGGGACACACAACCACCCCGGGGGGCTGGGACACGGTACACACCAGTCCCTTACACAAGTCTCGTCAACACAGTTTGACATAAAAAAAAAAAAAAAGTATATACATAACTGCTGGTGACCTCTGACCTCAAGAGGACACTACGGATGGTCGTTACGTGTTGGGTCATCGACAACACTCGGGGTCACGCGGAGGGAAGGTCACCTTGTGTTCAAAACCTCACACAACAAATGACTGAAAATATGGCAACCTCATGACAAAATAAAACTCAGCGCTTTCCAGCTGACCTCTGACCTCTTACAGAGGTCAAAAAAGTATAGACACAGTCAGATCAAAAGTGTGATAATACGGCCTCGTGTCGGACGTTAAAAAAAAGAAAAGAAAAAAAAAAAAAAAAAAATATATATATATATATATATATATATATATATATATATATATATATATATATATATATATATATATATATATTTTCTTTTCTTTCATACTATTCGCCATTTCCCGCGTTAGCAAGGTAGCGTTAAGAACAGAGGACTGGGCCTCTGAGGGAATATCCTCACCTGGCCTCGTTCTCTGTTCCTTCTTTTGGAAAATCAAAAAAAAAACGAGAGGGGAGGATTTCCAGCCCCCCGCTCCCTCCCCTTTTAGTCGCCTTCTACGACACGCAGGGAATACGTGGGAAGTATTCTTTCTCCCCTATCCCCAGGGATAATATATATATATATATATATATATATATATATATATATATATATATATATATATATACACGGTTTTGTGACTTTTAAGATCATCGGCTGGACTATTAGTAAGTAAAGCCCCCCCCGTCCCCCCATTCCTTAAAACAAACAAATAAATAAATAAATAAATAAAAATACATAAAAAGCCTTCTTTTTCGAGAACGAAGAACCATATGAAAAAAAAAATGGCAGCTTAAATTACAAATTGATCCTGTGCATTGTGAAGGAGTTTGGGCAGGAATTTCCCTTATGCAGCGCTTCGTCTCCATCTGTTGAGACTAAATAACACAAAGGAAAAGGATAATAAGAGAGTCGAGGCGGAGGTAGACGGAAGGTAGCGCTCGTCTGACCACCTCCACGCTGATTGGACCCGCGACGAAGGAACGGCGCAAAACCTTGTCCGTTGGGAGGACGACCCGAAGCGAAGGAGGATGAAGAAGAGGTAGAATAAGAAGAAAGGAAGAAAGAACAGGAATAACAGCGAAGGAAGAATGAAGGAAAAGAAGGAAGAAGAAGAAGAAGAAGAATGAAGAGGGAATAAGAATAAGAATAATAATAACAATAATAATAATAATAATAATAATAAGGAAACGAAACAGGCTATCAACACTACGTTTCCGTGGACGGGGAGAGAGAGAGAGAGAGAGAGAGAGAGAGAGAGAGAGAGAGAGAGAGAGAGAGAGAGAGAGAGAGAGAGGAATATGACGTGGGAATAATTATCACATCGTGGGGGGAAAAAAAGAGAAAAAAAAAAACCTCCCCGTTGAAAATTTACCGTGGGGGAAAAAATAATCAAGGAAAAAAATGATAACTACTAGAGTGGGGGAGGGGGTGGGGGGGGAGGAAAATATAACCCGTGGAGGGAAAAGAAAATAATTTACTGGGGAAAATATACATCAAACTGAGGGGAAAATATCATAACTTGGGAAAACATCATATTCCTAGCTCCTCCTCCTCCTCTCCAACTTCCTGTTCATCTACTACCTGTTCTCCTACTTCCTGTTCACCTACTATCTGTTCTCCTACTTCCTGTTCACCTAATATCTGTTCTGCTTTCTCTTCACCTACTACCTGTTCTCCTACTTCCTGTTCACCTACTATCTGTTATGCTTTCTCTTCACCTACTACCTGTTCTCCTACTTCCTGTTCACCTAATATCTGTTCTGCTCTCTGTTCACCTACTACCTGTTCTCCTACTTTCTCTTCACCTACTACTCGTTCTCCTACTTTCTCTTCACCTACTACCTGCTCCCCCGCTTCCTGGTCCACCTGCTACCAGCCTGCTGCTCCTACTTCCTTCATTATTATTTCAGCAGGTGATCTATTCTGGTGGCTGGGGTCTGCTGGGGCCCGGATATGGCGGCTCCCTTAAAGGGAATGGACTGGCGCAGGCCAGCTGCCCAGCCCTCGCCAGGCACAGCGTCCTGCTGGTGTGGCCTGTGAAGGCGCTGGTGTGGCCTGCTGGGTCCTAGTGTGGTCTGCAGGGTGCTGGTGTGGCCTGTGAGAGTCTTGGTGTGGCCTGCTGAGTCCTAGTGTGGTCTGCAGGGTGCTGGTGTGGCCTGTGAGGGTCCTGGTGTGGCCTGTGAGGGTCCTTGTGTGGCATGCTGAGTCCTAGTGTGGTCTGCAGGGTGCTGGTGTGGCCTACAGGGTCTTGGTGTGGCCTTTGTGGGTCCTTGTGTGGCCTGCTGAGTCCTAGTGTGGTCTACAGGGTGCTGGTGTGGCCTGTAGAGTCCTGGTGTGGCCTGCAGGGTCCTGGTGGGTGTGGTCTGCAGGGTCCTGGTGTGGCCTGTGAGTGTCCTGGCGTGGCCTGCTCAGTCCTAGTGTGGTCTGCAGGGTCCTGGTGTAGTATGCAGGGGCCTGGTGTGGCCTGCAAGGTCTTGGTGTGGCCTGTGAGGGTCCTGGTGTGGCCTGCAGAGTCTTGGTGTGGCCTGTGAGGGTCCTGGTGTGGCCTGCAGGAGGGGTGTGAGTGCCACAAGTGGACCCCCCCCTCCCCCCGAACACCGTTCTGGAAGGGAGGGTTCACCAGTGTTCAAACCTCACCACACGACAACACTCCACAAGACGTGTCCAGGTGAGGCACTGACGAAGACGTGACGTGGCGTAACCATGGATGGCAGGTGTCCAGACCCGTGGCAATCCCGGCATCCAGCACTGGACAAAGGAGGCAGACAGACGACTTCAATCTACGCTCAAGATAATAAAAAAAAATAATAATCATGGGCTAATTTCTCGTTTCAACGGTTCGTCGAAGCTATTTCGCCATTTACTTCATTAACTACCTAATTACCTCTTTTCTAGATTCACGAGCCACGGGCACCAACCACCCGTCGATGGTTATGTCACTTTCCCCAGCCTCCTGCTGGTCATACCTCAACCACCCATCACGAGACTGTCACCCTCACTGAACCATACGAAACCCCAACACCCCCATTTCCCCATCACCACTGCTCACAGCCCCTCCACCAACCACCGCTGACGAGGAGGAGGAGGAAGGGAGGAAGGAATGGGGGGGGGGGGGGGGTTTGGTGGTGGTGGTGGTGGTGGGGGGGGGGGTCTGTTACGAACGACCTGTAACGATGTTGTTAAATGTAGAGCGATCCCGTGTGGTGCAGGCCCGGCCGGTGGGCGGCCTACAGTGCCTCCCACACCAAGTTCAAAGCGGGTTCCTCCGCCGTGCCTGACACATCTGTTGACCCTGGGGGTTCAACAGGGAGGTCGCTCCCCCCCCCCCCCACACCGCCCCTTTAACAGTCATTCTGAGCTCCGTGACGTTCCCTAACGACATATCTGTCCATCGGACGGGTCTAAACCGTCCATTCTGCACCCTAGCCTACCGTCTCTCACTCCAGCGTGCAGCGCTCGCCCTGCGTACACCAAGACAGGATGGGAGAGGCAGTGTGTCAGTGGTGTGGCGGGATGGGAGAGGCAGTGTGTCAGCGGTGTGGTGTGGCGGGATGGGAGAGGCAGTGTGTCAGCGGTACGGTGTGGCGGGATGGGAGAGGCAGTGTGTCAGCGGTGCGGTGTGGCGGGATGGGAGAGGCAGTGTGTCAGCGGTGCGGTGTGGCGGGATGGGAGAGGCAGTGTGTCAGTGGTGTGGTGTGGCGGGATGGGAGAGGCAGTGTGTCAGCGGTGCGGTGTGGCGGGATGGGAGAGGCAGTGTGTCAGCGGTGTGGTGTGGCGGGATGGGAGAGGCAGTGTGTCAGTGGTGTGGTGTGGCGGGATGGGAGAGGCAGTGTGTCAGTGGTGTGGTGTGGCGGGATGGGAGAGGCAGTGTGTCAGCGGTGCGGTGTGGCGGGGTGGGAGAGGCAGTGTGTCAGCGGTGCGGTGTGGCGGGGTGGGAGAGGCAGTGTGTCTGCGGTGCGGTGTGGCGGGATGGGAGAGGCAGTGTGTCAGCGGTGCGGTGTGGCGGGGTGGGAGAGGCAGTGTGTCAGCGGTGCGGTGTGGCGGGATGGGAGAGGCAGTGTGTCAGCGGTGCGGTGTGGCGGGAAGGGAGAGGCAGTGTGTCAGCGGTATGGTGCGGTGTGGCGGGATGGGAGAGGCAGTGTGTCAGTGGTGTGGTGTGGCGGGATGGGAGAGGCAGTGTGTCAGCGGTGCGGTGTGGCGGGATGGGAGAGGCAGTGTGTCAGCGGTGCGGTGTGGCGGGGTGGGAGAGGCAGTGTGTCAGCGGTGCGGTGTGGCGGGATGGGAGAGGCAGTGTGTCAGCGGTACGGTGTGGCGGGATGGGAGAGGGTGTGTCAGTGGTGTGGTGTGGCGGGATGGGAGAGGCAGTGTGTCAGCGGTACGGTGTGGCGTCATCACCATGGGTCATCAAACGCTTCGCCGACAGATGGGGTCACCACAGCACGGGCGAAGGGGGACGACAACAGCTGGGGGTGGCGGAGGAGGAGGAGGCCAACACACAGCCTATACCGGGAGGGAGGAGGTGGGTGTGTGTGTGTGAAACTACAGGAAGAAATTGACAATGGGAGTTGCCACACTCGCTGTTCTGCAGATGGAGACTCTTCCTCCTCTCGCCTCAGAGAGAGAGAGAGAGAGAGAGAGAGAGAGAGAGAGAGAGAGAGAGAGAGACAATGCTGGAGCTGCAGTGAATAACGGCGAGCCGCTGTGGTTCATGTTATCTAGCAACGCGGAAGGAGGCAGGAGACGGAGAGAGAGCCGTAACTGAATGTGTGAAGCGGGACCGGGAGATCAGAGCGTACTATTAACCCTGCTGGGCAGGAGACTTGTGGCTGGTGGGCGAGACATATCAAGGGGTCAAGCTTAGTCAGACGAGTGTAGGGAAAGGTCAAGCTGGGCGGGGGTCGTCTCAAAGCTTTAGTAAGTGGGAGTTATAGTGTAGGAAGCTTCCGTGGGGGAGTGCTTGTTTATCCTCACTGGTGTATGAATGAGGGACCCAAGTGAGTATACAGATGAACGCGCGCTGGAAATAAGAGGAGCAGAGATGAGTAAAGTGTGAGGGACACAGTCAGCAGTATGAGGAGGGACAGTGAATGAAGATGTGGCAAGGGGGGAGATACATACATATGGTATGAGGGTATGAGGGACTCATTCGAATACTAACTCGCAGAAGGAAGCGTAATTAGGGTGGCATTGACCAGGTCGAGGTTATGGTACATGACAGACGAAGTGGTACAAGCTGAGACGGCTCATGGAGGAGGACAGACATACAGACAGACAGCGGGACAAGACAGACAGCTGATGGAGACGCACAGACAGACAGACAGTGGAGAGGAGGGAGGGAGGGGGGCGCCATCATGGCCTGTCATAATGCCTCACGCGCAGACGCACTCCCAGCATGGAGTGGAGGTGCTCCGTGTCTTGCCTTGCGAGTGGAGGAACTCCCGTCTCGTAGCACTCAAGCCAGAAGTACGAAGGGATCTTTACTGAGTGTGGAAATTCTCTACGTCTCACTCTAACACCCTGGGGAGGGAGAGAGAGAGAGAGAGAGAGAGAGAGAGAGAGAGAGAGAGAGAGAGAGAGAGAGAGAGAGAGAGAGAGAGAGAGAGGAGTCTGAGTTGACGATGTGGGTTTTTTTTTTCTTTGTTGTTCTTTTCAGCTTTGGGCGCGGAGGAATTGAGACCTGGCCCATCCCATGGGAGTGGAGATGATGTCTGATCGACAGACAGAGACGGACTGATAAAGATACATAGACAGACACACAAGGACGGGTGGTCTGAGGCTCGTCCCATGTCTAACCCCGGGGGGCAGTTCCGTAACCTTCCGTCGTGTTCCCACCACTCACTACACATCATCTTCAGCTACACAACAACATGGTGTGGACGTACGGTACGGCCTCTCGAAAAATATTTTGATCTCGGGGGGCGTCCCGCTCCCCCCCCCCCCCCCCCGGCTGCATGTGGCTATGCCCACCCACACACACACTGTGGGCTGCTCTGGTCGTGAGAGAGAGAGAGAGAGAGAGAGAGAGAGAGAGAGAGAGAGAGAGAGAGAGAGAGAGAGAGAGCGTGGGAGAGGGGCACTTACCCAGGCTGGCCGGGGTAATGAAGCAACACAATGCTAAGCGTCTTGCCTCACACAAGGCGCTAAGTGAGTGAAGGGGAGAGAGGGAAGGAGAGGGAGGAAGAAGGGAGAGGAAGGGAGGGAGGGAGAGGGGAGAGGGAGGGGGAGGACAGGGAACAGGAGGAGGAGGAGGAAAATGGATAAGATGATCACTCTCTTTCGCTCTCCCTCACAGCCCACCTCCTCACCAACACACCCTCCCTACCTCTCTCCCTCACGACCCATCTCTTCTCCCACACAACCCAGGTTCCATAAGACGCTTTATGACCCATAAGACTCAATGTACATCCACCAGCTGCTAAATATGACCTACATAACACTGCGTGGCGAAGCATACAGACACCTCGAAACAACGGAGACAAAATATCACTTTTTAAGAGCAGAGGTTTTCTCCAGTTCACAACACGGCAATAATAACTGCTGGAGATATGATAATAACTGCTGGAAATATGATAACTGCTGGAAATATGATATAACTGCTGGAAATATGATAATAACTGCTGGAAATATGATAATAACTGCTGGAAATACAATAATAACTTGGAAATACAATAATAATTGTTGGAAACACAATAATGTCTTGAAAATAGAATAACTTAGAAATACAATTATAACTGTTGGCAAGACAATAACTGTTGAAAACACAATAACATCTTGGAAATACAATAACTCTTGGAAACACAATAATTACTGTTGGAAACACACATAAACCTGGCAATACCTGGTGCTTTCCTCACTGGTGACCTTGACGGGAAATGGGCCTTCATCATTTCGTAAAACAACGGCATCTCGCCATCGAATTACCACATGAGACCCAACGCGAGGCGACAGTGTGTTATAGACTTAATACGAGAGAGAGAGAGAGAGAGAGAGAGAGAGAGAGAGAGAGAGAGAGAGAGAGAGAGAGAGAGAGAGAGAGAGAGAGAGAGAGTGTAATTCACCTTCGTAAGGTCAGCGGAGAGCGAGGTGACCGCCATTATCACATCAACAACACATCCATCATTAATCCTCACAATGACGACCGACATTAGGTCTGGACGAGACCCAAGTGAGGTCAAGCCAGAATGGTGTGGCTACACCGGTATTGTAAACTGGACCTCGGGAGTGGGATGGGGTGGAGAGAGAGGGGAGGAGGGAGGTTTTAAGTTTGCTTGGTTCGCAGTCTGAGGGGAAAAAAAGGTATGGCTTAACTTCGAAAATACAATACCTCACCCTTTTTTTTTTATATAAATAACGAGACTTCACCTCGAGAGAGAGAGAGAGAGAGAGAGAGAGAGAGAGAGAGAGAGAGAGAGAGAGAGAGAGAGAGAGAGAGAGAACCTCTCACGCCACGCCGAGAGCGAAGAACGGTGAGCAATGCTCGTTAAGAGATGCATTACCTCGCAGGTAAAGTATCAGACACACACACACACACACACACACACACACACACACACACACACACACACACTCCGGACCCCATTATGTCCAACTAGTCTCCCATATCTCATATGCTTTCACGTACATCGGCATCCAACGCTCGGGAGTGAATACTAACATCTTCATCTTCATCTCAACAACCATTGGGTATAAAAGGACAACTGTGGTGGTGGTGGTTAGGGAGGCGGGCGGTGGCGGAGAGGGAATGAGAGATTAAACAGAGGTGACCCTCAGGGCTTCGATGCGCCCACTGAGGGACATCAGAGCCAAACACGTCCACACTGGTCCAGGCTAGTGGAAGATGGATGCCCCCCACGCTTGTTGTTTCTGATCACTGAAATATGACACCAATCGCCACTGAACACAGGGCACTGGCGGACGGCCCGAAGCCAGAGAATGTGTACACAACCCACCCATTTACGAGCAGATGTGAGATGTCGCCCCAGATTCTGATCCGTAGCGAATTATCGACCCTCTAAGACTTACTTCAGCTTAAAAAAAAAGCAAAATCAGGTAAACGTAATGGTCAAATACAATGCAGATATCAGAAACTCACAGACTACTGGGGTAAGATTTAGGTGATAAACAAGTAATTCAAAGAGAATAACATGCAAATTGTGATTTTTTTTTTTTTTTACTATGAAGGCCCAAATAATGTGAGTCTGAGCTCGAAGCCAAATATCTATCAAGTCAGTTCCCAAACGTATGTACAATACTGCTGCTTTCAACAGCTCGAATTGGCTGATCGTTCCGTATGTTAACGAGCCTGGGGAAGATAAAAGTGCATCGCCTCATTCGAGGTAAATGGTTCGCCCGCGAGTCTGTTTGTGTTCATTACTAAAAGTAAATTGAGGCGAATCAAGTCTTAGGTAACTTAATAGATCAAGACGATCAAAAGCCTTTGAATCCTTTTTAATACTTGCATTAGATCGCCTCTTAACCTTCTCTTCTCTGAGCTAAACAGATTCGGGTTCTTTTAATCTGATCTCGCTCTACTTGTTTCACAGTTCGGGAAACCATCTTGGTGGCTCGAACCTTGTACTCTCTCTCTCTCTCTCTCTCTCTCTCTCTCTCTCTCTCTCTCTCTCTCTCTCTCTCTCTCCATCCTGTCTGTCGTATTTCTGAGGTAGGGTGACCCAATACAGAAGTCTTACAACTCCCGTACCTTCACGTTCAACATTACACACACACACACACACACACACACACACACACACACACACTGACACCTGATACAAGGGTCCGTCCTAACGAGGAAGACCTTAATACAAAGTCAAACAAAGGCCATCACCACGAAGACACCATGGCGCAAAACATTGAACCATACGAATCATCAGGTAACAAGGTGGGTCAACGGTGGAAGATAATGCCATACACGCATGATAAGTCACCTCCTCTCTCTCTCTCTCTCTCTCTCTCTCTCTCTCTCTCTCTCCACTTCCGAGACCCCATCCCCTCCTCCTTACATCCTCCGGCTGCCGACACCCGCAACACAGGAGGGTGTGTTTTTCTATTCACAATATCCTATAACATTTCCATGTCGGTATAGTCTCTCTCCATACCCCACCCAGGTGGTTCCTGTTGGCTCGTTCCCTGGTCGACGTGCCACCGGGACAAGGGAGGGTGTGTATGTGTGTGTGGGGCCTCCTGCAATCTCTACGTCAAAATAGGAACGTACGACCCCTGTCCTCCAGCGCTCGGCCACCTTCGTCGCAGACCACCAGGTCTCGACGTATGCGTACATGCCTAACTGGCAGACGGGAGGTCACGGCCAACTGTACCCCCCCCCCCCCCCACCACCTCACGACCCTCTAGGAACTGCTAATATATACATCTGTATGTATATACTTAGGTACCGGTGTTACCGGGCTCCGCCTGCACCGAGGTCACACCGCCAGTGGGAAGGTCACCTTTGGGCGAGGCTTGGGCCACTGGGGAGGTGTGGTCCACACTGTCCCGCTATTTGTTTAAACGTGTCGTAACCTCTGAGGGGAGGGAGGGGAGGAGGGGGAGGACAGTTGCGACAGACGACGAGTTTACACTCCGCACGACAGCTGACGTAAAGAGTTTACGGCTCTGTAAAAGCGTGTTGAGTTTACAAGTCTGTAAACCAGGTCACTCCGAGTTTGGCTGGCCCATCCTTTTCCAAGCGTCCGAGATGAACCAGGTCATCAAATGTGGGGGGAATTGTGAGCGGGTCGTGAGTTCCAACTGAAATTTCCAGTCATTACCTTCGTTTCCAATATACTTTCACGTCCATCCAGAGCTTCCAAAACAAACACAATTCCAGGCCTCGCCCCTCCCGCATCCAGCAAGGGGCCTGGATAGCACCGTGAACTCCGCTCGAAAATGAACTTAACGCAATATTACGCTTTTCAACAGAAATCACCTCCTATACAGCAGGTCATCTAACCTTTTTGAAGCGTATAAGTTCTGGGAAAGTTGGGGTGTGTGTGTGCGTGTGTGTGTGTGTGTGTGTGTGTGTGTGTGAAAAGGGTGGGTGTTGTTTGGTTTGGGTGGTTGGGCTTAACACCCCCCCCCCTCTCTCTCTCTCTCTCTCTCTCTCTCTCTCTCTCTCTCTCTCTCCCTCTACCACAGAGGGTCAAAACCTGCCCTCCTGAATCTTCAGTACAAAGGTTTTCCAATCCTCACCGAAGCCCAGTACACGAGAGAGAGAGAGAGAGAGAGAGAGAGAGAGAGAGAGAGAGAGAGAGAGAGAGAGAGAGAGAGAACCATTACCTGGAAGTGACACAATCCATCTCGTGGGTTATGACTCGACTGGGAAGTCCCCCCCACGGAAGCCGACTTGGGAGTACGACGGAGTACGACGGAGTACGACCCCTACTGCCGAGACGGGAGTAATGACCCCCCCCCCCCATCCTACGGGTCAGGTCGAAAGGTCAGGTCGTCCTAACTCATCTCTTCTGGGGCTGTGCTGGCTTAAAGGGGTTAAAAAGCCCGGGTTGATGTGACCCGACTGCCAGTAGATGGTCAGGTCAAGAGGAGGTCGTGGCTTCGTGACTTTTTTTCTCCCCCGCCTTACCGACCAACCCTCACACGACCATATCACAAGACGCATCCCACACACAGCGCGACCACATCTAGGTCGTGCCTCTTTCAAAAGACACACCACGAGACCGAATAACCAAAAAACAACACCAAGAAAAGGAAGAAAAAAAGAACAAGCTGTTGATCTTCATGAAGGCGGGGTCAACAGCAAGAGGAGGAGGTCAGGTCAGGTCAGGTCAGGTCAGGTCGGGTCGGACCAGAGGCCCATATTACAGGTCAGCACCCGACCCGCCCAAGACCCCCCCACCAGGTTGTGTCTGTCATGGCTGACCTAATGTGGAAAACATAATGGAACACAACAGGTCGGGGGGAAATAGAAGAATAATGGCTCGTCAGAACGTACCCAGACTATTATATATATATATATATATATATATATATATATATATATATATATATATATATATATATATATATATATATATATATATATATATTTTTTTTTTTTTTTTTTTTTTTATACTTTGTCGCTGTCTCCCGCGTTTGCGAGGTAGCGCAAGGAAACAGACGAAAGAAATGGCCCAACCCCCCCCCCCCATACACATGTACATACACACACCCACACACGCAAATATACATACCTACACAGCTTTCCATGGTTTACCCCAGACGCTTCACATGCCTTGATTCAATCCACTGACAGCACGTCAACCCCTGTATACCACATCGCTCCAATTCACTCTATTCCTTGCCCTCCTTTCACCCTCCTGCATGTTCAGGCCCCGATC
>NC_092246.1:20519028-20546528 GCF_036320965.1 Panulirus ornatus | reverse complement strand
AATAGTATCTATACAATAATACAAAAACCACTAACTATACAATATTACAAAATACAAAATTATCTACAAATTACGCCCCTGATATCCACATCGACGGGATGTATACAAGGAGGGAATTAACGTAGTTTCACTTGGGATTACCGCCCGCAATGGCAGTTACGTTTTCCCGCCAGAAACAACAGCTGATGACACCGTTTGCGCGCGCGAACAGCCCAAGCGACCGCCATTACACTCACCACATCTGTGGGTTAAGCGGGTCCTCGTCTCCCACCACCATGGGGAAGCGCCGTTCATTTCCCCCCCATTTGTCTTTAATGACAACACCAGGAAATGATCACACGTGCGGTGGAATTGGATAATCCGAACAATGTGCATAATCAAAGCATCATTCCTGTAAACAAATGCGCTGCTGGGCCAACATCACTGGGGAACCTGTTGTTGAAAATATACGAAAACACTTTAGGATTCTTTCAAGAATGAGCAAATAAGAATCCTATAAAAATACAAACCTTACAGGAGGATGGATGTGCTGGAAATGAGATGTTTGAAGACAAAGTGTGGTGTGAGGTGGTTTGATCGAGTAAGTAACGTAAGGGTAAGAGAGATGTGTGGAAATAAAAAGAGCGTGGTTGAGAGAGCAGAAGAGGGTGTTTTGAAATGGTTTGGGCACATGGAGAGAATGAGTGAGGAAAGATTGACCAAGAGGATATATGTGTCGGAGGTGGAGGGAACGAGGAGAAGTGGGAGACCAAATTGGAGGTGGAAAGATGGAGTGAAAAAGATTTTGAGTGATCGGGGCCTGAACATGCAGGAAGGTGAAAGGAGGGCAAGGAATAAAGTGAATTGGATCGATGTGGTATACCGGGGTTGACGTGCTGTTAGTGGATTGAATCAGGGCATGTGAAGCGTCTGGGGTAAACCATGGAAAGTTGTGTGGGGCCTGGATGTGGAAAGGGAGCTGTGGTTTCGGGCATTATTGCATGACAGGTAGAGACTGAGTGTGAACGAATGGGGCCTTTGTTGTCTTTTCCTAGCGCTACCTCGCACACATGAGCGGGGAGGGGGATGGTATTCCATGTGTGGCGAGGTGGCGATGGGAATGAATAAAGGCAGTGTGAATTGTGTGCATAGGTATATATGTATGTGTCTGTGTGTGTATATATATGTGTACATTGAGATGTATAGGTATGTATATTTGCGTGTGTGGACGTGTATGTATATACATGTGCATGGGGGTGGGTTGGGCAATTTCTTTCGTCAGTTTCCTTGCGCTACCTCGCAAACGCGGGAGACAGCGACAAAGCAAAGCAAATATATATATATATATATATATATATATATATATATATATATATATATATATATATATATATATATATATATATATTTTCTTTCATACTATTCGCCATTTCCCGCGTTAGCGAGGTAGCGTTAAGAACAGAGGACTAGGCCTTTGAGGGAATATCCTCATCTGGCCCCCTTCTCTGTTCCTTCTTTGGAAAAAAAAAAAAAAACGGAGGATTTCCAGCCCCCGCTCCCTTCCCTTGTAGTCGCCTTCTACGACACGCAGGGAATACGTGGGAAGTATTCTTTCTCCCCTACCCCAGGGATATATATATATATATATATATATATATATATATATATATATATATATATATTCCCCCATACTAGATCGTCATTTCACGCGTCAATTAGGTAGCGCCAGGAAAGGACGAAAAAAATAAAAGGCCGCATTCCCTGGCATCCATTCTCTACCTGTCATGTGCAATGTACTGAAACCACAGCTCCCTATCCACATCCAGGCCCCACAGACCTTTCTATGGTTTACCCCAGACGCTTCGCATGCCCTGGTTCAGCCCACTGACAGCACGTCGACCCCGGTATAGCCCATCGTTCCAATTCAGTCTATCCCGCGTACGGTACGGACAGGATCGGATTCGAACTATGCACAGGGCCCAGCCTGGGGTACCTCACCCAGCCACACGGAAGTTTAAAAGATACCGAGATGACACAAGGAAGTCCCTGTTACGTAAATCTTCTGGTATAATGGATAAAAAAAAAATACTTTCAAGCATTACAACATCGAGATCCTTCCGGCCATAACCTACCAACAGAGGAGGCATTCCAGCTCAGCTTAACAAGAGCAACACCGCAGGATACGTGGGGAGGGGGCAAACTTGCAACTTGCATTCAATGGTAAATACAAGAAGTTTCCTCCCTTCCCTTGTGTCAGGTTTACACGACCATTTCTCTCCTGGGCGAACGCGGACAACGAAACGAACCTCCACTGTGGTCAACTTTGAGGACTTACATATTCAGAGGGAGACCAACAACAAATCAGTCTCATACTAGATAAAGTGAGCATTCATTACAGTGTTTTATATATATATTTTTATATAATATATATATATATATATATATATATATATTTATATTTAAGTTTATATATGACTTCAATGTGTTTTCTATTCAACACTATCACCAAACAAAAAATGTTTTTTAAAATGACATTAATCCGGACATTTCTGAGTTAAATGATACCCGAGAATCTACTTCACATACAACATTATACTACCACTAATAATAATAGTTTAAAAATGTCCTTTTAATATTTTTCGATGGATTAAAACAGCAAAAGGAGTAATGGAGATGATGATACACCACAGGAGTTTTAATCATTACTCTATGACGGAACACAAAATCAGGAATTGTGATCTTACTTTAATGCATAACTTTGATAAATTATTTTACTCACTGGCCATGGATCCCTATGGCAGAGGCGGAAGGAGAGTGGACGGCGCTTCGTGTGGTGCCAAGGAGGTTAGGTTTATCGCTAACACTTCGGCATGGTTTTCGCGGCCTCAAGCCATCTTTCGGGCTGCGGCAGCGGGGGTGCGGCTAATCTCGAGCTTGCGGCGGCTTTCCGTCAAGCTGCGTTGAGGTGTAGTTGCGGCAAGCATCGAGCTGCGGTTGCTGTTCGTCGGGCTGCGGCAAGCAACTCGAGCTGCGGTTCTTGTTTGTCGGGCTGCGGCAGAAGTCAGCTGTGGCGGCACAGTATCGAGCTGCGGCTGTTTGTCGGGCTGCGGCAGGGGGGGGTCGGCGGCTGCGGCAAGTGGCGGGCTGCAGCAGGTGGCGCCCGGGCCCGGCCAGCCATCACGCGCAGCATCACCGTGGCGGGTTGTGACGTCACGCAGCCTCAGCGGGGACAACACAGCAGGGGGGGGCCCGGGCCTTTTGTTACATTACTGGCGCGTTGTCTCTCGACCATGTGGGAGAAAATACTTTATTCCCGTAGCGGGATGAATAAATCCGTGATAATAAAGACGGTTCAATGGCTCTTGCATTAAGACAAAGGGTTTTGTGCTGCCACGTCTGCCCCGGGTCAGTTGGGATAGAATTTCATGGTCTCATGGGGCCAGAAAACAATGTTTCTCTGCAACACAGTATATGACATTTCCTTACCATTTTCTTTTTTCTCTCTCTCTCTTTCTTTCTCTCTTCCACTTTTAAGCGATTCAATGTGCCTCCATCTGAACCACAACTTTTCCGAACAGTCGCCACTACAATTGAAGGTAAGAGAGATAGGATAGAGGTGTTTGCGTTAATATATGAATACCATTACATCGTCTTCGTAAAGCCAACATGGCGGCTGTTTTTTTTTTCGATAGTTTCTGCCCGACTCAATTAGGATTTCTCGACTTTCTTTCCCTGTTGTACAACGCTCTTTTCCCCCCACAACACCCCCATACCCCCCCCCAAACTCGCCTTTTTCTTTACAGCCCATGACAATTTAAAACGTTCTTTTTAAAAGCTACATGTTTGTGCCCCCCAGTTTTCATTTGTGCCCCTGTGGGCCGATCCAGTGTATGGGAAACCAACCCACCCCCAAAAAATACATGCATAAATTCCCCTCGGGTTTATTTTAAAGAACCCTAAAAAACCCGTGGGAAGCCGTGTGGTGGGGGTGATTATACAAATCGGTGATTACTGTGGGGGTTTTTGTTGTACGGGGGTCATCGAACCCACTGGTTCGCTAAGGGGATAGATAAAAAATACATCACACGATCCCTTAAAATCATCGAAGGGGCTTTTGGGGGAAATTAAACCCCCCCCCCCCCCCACAGGGTTTTGCCGCTTGGGGTGGGGGTGGGTTACATAAGGTTAAGACCTAAACCCAACCCCAACCCAAAACCGGCCTAACCTAACCAAACGACCTTTAAACCCAACCGAAACCTGACCAAACCCCAACCCTAACCGACCATCCAACCAAAACCGGCCCAACCGGGAAACCTTCCAAACCGACCGGGGGCCTTTTAAACCAACCTAACCTAACCCCGGGGGCCCGACCTACCCAAACCGGACCTGGGGGGCCTAACCCCAACCCACCTAACCCTGGACCCAAAACCCAAATAAAACCTAACCTTAACCCAACCTGGGGCCTAACCTAACCGGGCCCCAAAACCCAAAGAAAACCCAAAATAACCGACCAAAACCCAAACCAACCCTTAACCCGGGGCCAAACCTAACCTGACCCAACCTAAAATAACCTAACCTAAACCCCCAACCTGAACCTAAACCTAAAATAACCTAACCTAACCTTTCCCCACCTAAACCTAACCTAACCTGAAACCCAACCTAACCTAACCCAACCCAACCTGGGGCCCGACCCAACCTGACCTGACCCTGACCAACCTGACCTGACCCCCTAACAACCTAAACCCGAAACCAAAACCCAACCTGACCTAAACCCAACCTAAACCCTGACCTGACCTAACCCAAACCCCGACTTAACCTTAACCTGACCTGACCTAACCTGCCCCAAACCTAACCTTAAAACCCGGGCCCCGGGCCTGACCGGGGCCTACCACCTGACCTTTAAACCCGGAAACCCAACCAACCTAACCCAACCCCCTAACCCAACCGGAACCTAACCTAACCCGACCTAAACCTAACCTAACCTGACCTGACCAACCTAACCCAAAACCCAACCTGAAACCCAACCTAACCGACCTAACCTAACCCTGACCAAAACCCCAACCTAACCCAACCTAAAATAACCTGACCCCGACCTAACCAAACCTTTAAACCCGGGGCCTAACCCAACCTGGGCCTAAAACCCAAACCTAACCCCTAACCGGAAACCCGACCAACCCTTTAAACCCGATAAAACCCAACCTACCTAAACCCAAACCCGACCTGACCCAAGGGTGTTTTTGGGGGGGGGGGGGGGGCCTAAACCCGACCAAAACCCAAACCCCCACCCCCTAACCTAACCTGGGCCCAACCCCCAAACTAACCCCAACCTAACTGACCTAAAACCTAACCTGAAACCCGACCCAAACCCAACCAACCTAAAAACCCGACCAAAAACCCGGGCCTAAACCCGACCCAACCTAACCTAAACCGACCCAACCGGGGCCGGGCCGGGCCTGACCAAACCGAACCTAAAACCTTAACCAAAACCCCGACCTAACCTGGGCCAACCTAACCTAACCTAACCTGACCTGACCTAACCTAACCTAACCTGACCTAAACCCAAAAACCTTTAAACCCAACCTGACCTAACCTAACCTAAAAAAAATCCCAAACCCGGGCCTGCCCTAACCTTTAACCCCCGGGGGCCTGGGCCTAACCTAACCTGACCTGACCTAACCTTTAACCCGGACCCCCGGGGCCGCCTGACCTAAAACCCGGCCTAACCTAACCTAACCTAACCGGAACCTAAATAACTGCCCAACCTAACCTAAACCCGACCTTTAACCCAACCGACCTGACCTTTTCCAAATTTAAACCCGCCCCAACCTGGGCCCGGGCCTAAACCTAACCGGCCTAAACCCAACCTAACCTGAAACCCAAAAATAACCTAACCTGACCTAAACCCAAACCCGACCTGACCTAACCCCAAAACCCGACCTAACCAAACCTAACCTTAAACCTAACCAACCTGAAAACCCAACCTAACCTAACCCGACCCAACCTAACTCACCTGAAACCCCAAACCCCACCTTTCCCCAACCTAAAACCTACCCTGGGGGCCCAGCCTGGAACCCCAACCAAACCTGACCTAACCTAACCTAACCCGGACCTAAAACCTTTAAACCGGGCCCAATCAAAAGTAACCTTTAAACCCGGGGCCTAACCAAACCCCCACCTTTAAAAATAACCCGACCCCAAACCCAACCTGACCAAAACCTAAATTAAAACCTTTAACCCGACCTAACCAACCTAACCTGCCTAACCCGACCTAACCCCAACCTGACCCCAAATAACCAAACCTACCTTTACCTGGCTTAAACCCAACCCCGACCTAACCTTAAACCTGACCTCAACCCCGACCTGACCCAACCTAACCTAAAACCCGACCTAACCTAACCTGACCTTAAAAACCCAAAATAACCTAACCTAACCTGCCTAACCCCCCCTGACCAACCTAACCTGACCCCACCTGACCCAGGGGGCCGGGCCCCGACCCGGGCCCAACCTAAAACCCGCCTGGGCCGGGGCCTAATAACCTAACCTGACCCGACCTGACCTAACCCAACCAACCTAACCCGACCTAACCCAACCCCAACCAAACCTAACCTAACCCAATCAAGCCAAGGGGAAAAACAACAGGGGGGCCCGTGCGCGAATCACCACAGGGGGGGGGGGGTTCAATACGGGGCCGGAAAAATTTTTAAAAAATTATTGTGGAAATTGGGGGGAACGAGGAGGAAAAATGGGAGCCAAATTGGAAAGGGGGAAAAAATGGAGTGACAAACATTTTGAGTTTACGGGGGCCTGGGAAAATGCAGGGGGGTGAAAAAAGGGGGGCAAGGAATAGAGTGAAAATTTGGGGTCGAGGGGGTTAACCCCCGGGGGTTTACGTGCTTCAGTGGATTGAAAACAGGGGGGATGTTTAAAGGGGTCTTGGGGGGAAACCCTGGAAAGTTGGTTGGGGGGGGGGCCCGGATTTTGGGAAAGGGAGGGGTGGGTTTTGGGGGATTATTTTCTGACAAACTAGAGGGCGGTGGGGAACGGGGAAAGGGGCCTTTGGGGGGTTTTTTTCCAAACCCCTACCTCGGGCCCCATGAAGGGGGGGGGGGGGGATGGTATTTTATGTGGGGGGCGGGGGTTGGGGGGATGGGAAAAAAAATAAAGGGGAGGGCATGTGAATTGGGGTGCATGGGTTTTAAGGGGATGGTCTGTGTGTGTAAATATATGTGTACATTGAAATGTATAGGTATGATATTTGCGTGTGTGGACGTGTATGTATATACATGTGCATGGGGGTGGGTTGGGCAATTTCTTTCGTAGTTTCCTTGCGCTACCTCGCAAACGCGGGAGACAGCGACAAAGCAAAGCAAAAATATATATATATATATATAGTATATATAATATATATATTTATATATATATATATATATATATATATTATATTTTCTTTCATACTATTCGCCATTTCCCGCGTTAGGCGAGGTAGCGTTAAGAACAGAGGACTGGGCCTTTGAGGGAATATCCTCATGGCCCCTTCTCTGTTCCTTCTTTGGAAAAAAAAAAAAAAATAACGGAGGATTTCCAGCCCCCGCCCCCTTCCCTTGTAGTCGCCTTCTACGACACGCAGGGAATACGTGGGAAGTATTCTTTCTCCCCCTACCCCAGGGATATATATATTATTATTATATTATATATATTTATATATATATAATATATTATATATATTCCCCCATACTAGATCGTCATTTCACGCGTCAATTAGGTAGCGCCAGGAAAGGACGAAAAAAATAAAAGGCCGCATTCCCTGGCATCCTTTCTCTACCTGTCATGTGCAATGTACTGAAACCACAGCTCCCTTCCACATTCCAGGCCCCACAGACTTTCTATGGTTTACCCCAGACGCTTCGCATGCCCTGGTTCAGCCCACGGGACAGCACGTCGACCCCGGTATAGCCCATCGTTCCAATTCAGTCTATCCCGCGTACGGTACGGACAGGATCGGATTGAAATTTATGCACAGGCCCAGCCTGGGGTACCTAAACCCAGCCACACGGAAGTTTAAAAGATTACCGAGATGTCACAAGGAAGTCCCTGTTACGTAATCTTCTGGTATAATGGATAAAAAAAAATACTTTCAAGCATTACAACATCGAGATCCTTCCGGCCATAACCTACCAACAGAGGAGGCATTCCAGCTCAGCTTAACAAGAGCAACACCGCAGGATACGTGGGGAGGGGGCAAACTTGCAACTTGCATTCAATGGTAAATACAAGAAGTTTCCTCCCTTCCCTGTGTCAGGTTTACACGACCATTTCTCTCCTGGGCGAACGCGGCACAACGAAACGAACCTCCACTGTGTCTCACTTTGAGACTTACATAATACAGGAGGGAGACCAACAACACAATCATTCTCAATACTGGATAAAGTGAGCATTCATTCGCAGTGTTTTATATATATATATTACTATTATATAATATATATATGGCACTACGCACGCGTAGTGCCCATTGTACAAAGGCAAAAAGGGGATAAGAATGAGTGCTCAAATTACAGAGGTATAAGTTGTTGAGTATTCCTGGTAAATTATATGGGGAGGGTATTGATTGAGAGGGTGAAGGCATGTACAGAGCATCAGATTGGGGAGGAGCAGTGCGGTTTTCAGAAGTGATAGAGGATGTGTGGACCAGGTGTTTGCTTTGAAGAATGTATGTGAGAAATACTTAGAAAAGCAAATGGATTTGTATGTAGCATTTATGGATCTGGAGAAGGCATATGATAGAGTTGATAGAGATGCTCTGTGGAAGGTATTAAGAATATATGGTGTGGGAGGCAAGTTGTTAGAAGCAGTGAAAAGTTTTTATCGAGGATGTAAGGCATGTGTACGTGTAGGAAGAGAGGAAAGTGATTGGTTCTCAGTGAATGTAGGTTTGCGGCAGGGGTGTGTGATGTCTCCATGGTTGTTTAATTTGTTTATGGATGGGGTTGTAAGGGAGGTAAATGCAAGAGTCCTGGAAAGAGGGGCAAGTATGAAGTCTGTTGGGGATGAGAGAGCTTGGGAAGTGAGTCAGTTGTTGTTCGCTGATGATACAGCGCTGGTGGCTGATTCATGTGAGAAACTGCAGAAGCTGGTGACTGAGTTTGGTAAAGTGTGTGGAAGAAGAAAGTTGAGAGTAAATGTGAATAAGAGCAAGGTTATTAGGTACAGTAGGGGTGAGGGTCAAGTCAATTGGGAGGTGAGTTTGAATGGAGAAAAACTGGAGGAAGTGAAGTGTTTTAGATATCTGGGAGTGGATCTGTCAGCGGATGGAACCATGGAAGCGGAAGTGGATCATAGGGTGGGGGAGGGGGCGAAAATTTTGGGAGCCTTGAAAAATGTGTGGAAGTCGAGAACATTATCTCGGAAAGCAAAAATGGGTATGTTTGAGGGAATAGTGGTTCCAACAATGTTGTATGGTTGCGAGGCGTGGGCTATGGATAGAGATGTGCGCAGGAGGATGGATGTGCTGGAAATGAGATGTTTGAGGACAATGTGTGGTGTGAGGTGGTTTGATCGAGTAAGTAACGTAAGGGTAAGAGAGATGTGTGGAAATAAAAAGAGCGTGGTTGAGAGAGCAGAAGAGGGTGTTTTGAAATGGTTTGGGCACATGGAGAGAATGAGTGAGGAGAGATTGACCAAGAGGATATATGTGTCGGAGGTGGAGGGAACGAGGAGAAGAGGGAGACCAAATTGGAGGTGGAAAGATGGAGTGAAAAGGATTTTGTGTGATCGGGGCCTGAACATGCAGGAGGGTGAAAGGAGGGCAAGAAATAGAGTGAATTGGAGTCATGTGGTATACAGGGGTTGACGTGCTGTCAGTGGATTGAAGCAAGGCATGTGAAGCGTCTGGGGTAAACCATGGAAGGCTGTGTAGG
The DNA here is from genome assembly GCF_036320965.1 of Panulirus ornatus. NCBI lineage: Eukaryota > Metazoa > Arthropoda > Malacostraca > Decapoda > Palinuridae > Panulirus > Panulirus ornatus. The sequence continues at coordinate 20,536,635 of NC_092246.1, read as the reverse complement.
TATGTATATTTGCGTGTGTGGACGTGTGTATGTACATGTGTATGGGGGGGGGGGGTTGGGCCATTTCTTTCGTCTGTTTCCTTGCGCTACCTCGCAAACGCGGGAGACAGCGACAAAGTATAAAAAAAAAAAAAAAAAAAAAAATATATATATATATATATATATATATATATATATATATATATATATATATATATATATATATATATATGTGTGTGTGTGTGTGTGTGACTACAATGTGTTTTCATCAACACTATCACCAAACAAAAATGTTAAAATGACATTAATCAGGACATTTCTGAGTTAAATGCATACGCGAGAATCTACTTCACATAACAACATTAATACTACCACTAATAATAATTAGTTTAAAATGTCCTTTTAAAAAATTTCCGATGGATAAAACAGCGAAGGAGTAAGAGATGATGATACACACAGGAGTTTTAATCATTCCATCTATGACCGGACCACAAAATCATGAATTATGATCTTACTTTAATTCATAACTTAATAAATTATTTACTACGCTGGCCACTGGATCCCATGGCAGAGGCGGAAGAGTGGACGCTGCTCGTGTTGTGCCACAGGAGGTGGTATCGCTAACACTCGGCACTGGTCGCGGCCTCTAGCCATCTGTCGGGCTGCGGCAGCGGTGGGCTGCGGCTAATCTCGAGCTGCGGCTCCTCTCCGCCAAGCTGCGTTAGGTGTCGTCTGCGGCAAGCATCGAACTGCGGTTGCTGTTCGTCGGGCTGCGGCAAGCACCAAGCTGCGGTTCTTGTTTGTCGGGCTGCGGCAGAAGTCAGCTGTGGCGGCCCAGTATCGAGCTGCGGCTGTTTGTCGGGCTGCGGCAAGGGGGGGTCGGCGGCTGCGGCAAGTGGCGGGCTGCAGCAGGTGGCGCCCGGGCCCGGCCAGCCAATCAACGCGCAGCATCACCGTGGCGGGCTGTGACGTCACGCAGCCTCAGCGGGGACACACCAGCAGCGGGCCTTTGTTTACATTACTGGCGCGTTGTCTCTCGACCATGTGGGAGAAAATACTTTATTCCCCGTAAGCGGATGAATATATCCGTGATAATAAAGACGAGTACAATGGCTCTTGCATTAAGACAAAGCGTGTTTGTGCTGCCACGTCTGCCCCGCCAGTGGATAGAATTTCATGGCGTCTCATCGGGCCAGAAAACAATGTTTCTCTGCAACACAGTATTACATTTCCTTACCATTTTCTTTTCTCTCTCTCTCTCTCTTTCTTTCTCTCTTCCACTTTAAAGCGATTCAATGTTCCTCCATCTGAACACAACTTTTCCTAAAAGTCGCCACTACAATTGAAGGAAGAGAGATAGATAGAGGTGTTTGCGTTAATATATGAATACCATTCACATCTTCTTCTTCGTAAAGCCAACATGGCGGCTGTTTTTTTTTTTTCGAAGTTTCTGCCGACATCATTAGGATTCTCGACTTTACTTTCCCTGTAGTACAACGCTCTTTTCCCCCCACAACACCCCCATACCCCCCCCCCAACTCGCCATTTTCTATACAGCCATGACAATAAATCGTTCTTTTACGCTACATGTTTGTGCACCAGTTTTCATTCTGTGCCTCTGTGTCCGATCCAGTGTATGAAAACCAACGACCCGCTAATAATACATGCAATAATTACCATCTCGGTTGATTAATGAGCCATAATGACTCGTGGGAAGCCAGTGTGGTGTGTCTGATTATACAAATCGGTGATTACTGTGGCATTTCGTTGTACGGTAATCATCGAACCATCACTGGTTCGCTAAGGTATATATAACAATACATCACACGATCATTAAGTCATCGAATCGCTTGGATAGTTAACACCCCCCCCCCCCACATTTTTCTACGCTTGGCTGGGATGTGTTACATAAGGTTAAGACCTAACCTAACCTGACCTAACCTAACCTAACCTAACCTGACCTGACCTAACCTAACCTAACCTAACCTGAACTGACCTAACCTAACCTAACCTAACCTAACCTGACCTAACCTAACCTGACCTAACCTAACCTAACCTGACCTAACCTGACCTAACCTAACCTAACCTAACCTAACCTGACCTAACCTAACCTAACCTAACCTAACCTGACCTAACCTAACCTAACCTGACCTGACCTAACCTGACCTAACCTAACCTGACCTAACCTAACCTGACCTAACCTAACCTAACCTAACCTAACCTGACCTAACCTAACCTGACCTAACCTAACCTGACCTAACCTAACCTGACCTAACCTAACCTAACCTAACCTAACCTAACCTGACCTAACCTAACCTAACCTAACCTAACCTAACCTACCTAACCTAACCTAACCTGACCTAACCTAACCTAACCTAACCTAACCTGACCTAACCTAACCTGACCTGACCTGACCTAACCTAACCTAACCTAACCTAACCTAACCTAACCTAACCTAACCTGACCTAACCTAACCTAACCTAACCTGACCTGACCTAACCTAACCTGACTTAACCTAACCTGACCTGACCTAACCTAACCTAACCTAACCTAACCTGACCTAACCTAACCTGACCTGACCTAACCTAACCTGACCTAACCTAACCTAACCTAACCTAACCTAACCTGACCTAACCTAACCTGACCTAACCTAACCTAACCTGACCTGACCTAACCTAACCTAACCTAACCTGACCTAACCTAACCTGACCTAACCTAACCTGACCTAACCTAACCTAACCTAACCTAACCTAACCTGACCTGACCTAACCTAACCTAACCTGACCTAACCTAACCTAACCTAACCTAACCTGACCTAACCTAACCTACCTAACCTGACCTAACCTAACCTGACCTAACCTAACCTGACCTGACCTAACCTGACCTAACCTAACCTGACCTAACCTAACCTAACCTGACCTAACCTGACCTAACCTAACCTAACCTGACCTAACCTAACCTGACCTAACCTGACCTAACCTAACCTGACCTAACCTAACCTAACCTGACCTGACCTGACCTAACCTAACCTGACCTAACCTAACCTAACCTAACCTAACTGACCTAACCTGACCTAACCTAACCTGACCTAACCTAACCTAACCTGACCTAACCTGACCTAACCTAACCTAACCTGACCTAACCTAACCTACACCTAACCTAACCTGACCTAACCTAACCTGACCTGACCTGACCTAACCTGACCTAACCTAACCTAACCTGACCTAACCTAACCTAACCTGACCTAACCTAACCTAGACCTAACCTAACCTGACCTAACCTGACCTAACCTACCTAACCTGACCTAACCTAACCTAACCTAACCTGACCTGACCTAACCTGACCTAACCTGACCCTAACCTGACCTACCTAAACCTAACCTAACCTAACCTGACCTAACCTAACCTGACCTAACCTAACCTGACCTAACCTAACCTGACCAAACCTAATCTAACCTAACCTGACCTAACCTAACCTAACCTGACCTAACCTGACCTGACCTAACCTGACCTAACCTAACCTAACCTGACCTGACCTGACCTAACCTAACCTGACCTAACCTAACCTGACCTAACCTGACCTGACCTAACCTAACCTAACCTGACCTAACCTAACCTGACCTAACCTAACCTAACCTAACCTAACCTAACCTGACCTAACCTAACCTGACCTAACCTAACCTGACCTGACCTGACCTAACCTGACCTGACCTGACCTAACCTAACCTGACCTGACCTGACCTAACCTAACCTAACCTGACCTGACCTGACCTAACCTAACCTAACCTAACCTGACCTAACCTAACCTAACCTAACCTAACCTAACCTAATCAAGCCAAGAAACACAACAGGGTGGCAGTCGCGAATCACCACAGCTTCAATACGACCGGAAAATTATATATATATGTCGGAGGTGGAGGGAACGAGGAGAAGTGGGAGACCAAATTGGAGGTGGAAAGATGGAGTGAAAAAGATTTTGAGTGATCGGGGCCTGAACATGCAGGAGGGTGAAAGGCGGGCAAGGAATAGAGTGAATTGGATCGATGTGGTATACCGGGGTTGACGTGCTGTCAGTGGATTGAATCAGGGCATGTGAAGCGTCTGTGGTAAACCATGGAAAGTTGTGTGGGGCCTGGATGTGGAAAGGGAGCTGTGGTTTGGGGCATTATTTCATGACAACTAGAGACTGAGTGTGAACGAATGGGGCCTTTGTTGTCTTTTCCTAGCGCTACCTCGCACACATGAGGGGGGAGGGGGATGGTATTCCATGTGCGGCGAGGTGGCGATGGAAATGAATAAAGGCAGACAGTGTGAATTGTGTGCATGGGTATATATGTATGTGTCTGTGTGTGTATATATATGTGTACATTGAGATGTATAGGTATGTGTATTTGCGTGTGTGGACGTGTATGTATATACATGTGTATGGGGATGGGTTGGGCCATTTCTTTCGTCTGTTTCCTTGCGCTACCTCGCAAACGCGGGAGACAGCGACAAAGCAAAATAAAAAAAATAAATATATGCATGCGTCACGAGCGTTACGGCTGGCGTAAGAACGCGTAGGGTTACGCAAGAATTTGTCTTTGTTATGAGTTTTATTTTGGCCTGTAAGAAGGTCCACTTCTGCCACCTTCCGCTAACTTGTTTCTGATATGAAAAAAAAAAAACTTTCAAACAACGATCAGCTACAACGAAGGATATAACGACGAATTGACGGAATATATATATATATATATATATATATATATATATATATATATATATATATATATATATATATATATATTTTTTTTTTTTGTCGCTGTCTCCCGCGTTTGCGAGGTAGCGCAAGGAAACAGACGAAAGAAATGGCCCAACCCACCCCCATACACATGCCTTGATTCAATCCACTGACAGCACGTCAACCCCGGTATACCACATCGCTCCAATTCACTCTATTCTTTGCCCTCCTTTCACCCTCCTGCATGTTCAGGCCCCGATCACACAAAATCTTTTTCACTCCATCTTTCCACCTCCAATTTGGTCTCCCTCTTCTCCTCGTTCCCTCCACCTCCGACACATATATCCTCTTGGTCAATCTTTCCTCACTCATTCTTTCCATGTGACTAACCCATTTCAAAACCCAATCTTCTGCTCTCTCAACCACGCTCTTTTTATTTCCACACATCTCTCTTACCCTTACGTTACTTACTCGATCAAACCATCTCACACCACACATTGTCCTCAAACATCTCATTTCCAGCACATCCATCCTCCTGCGCACAACTCTATCCATAGTCCACGAATCGCAACCATACAACATTGTTGGAACCACTATTACTTCAAACATGCCCATTTTTGCTTTCCGAGATAATGTTCTCGACTTCTACACATTCTTCAAGGCTCCCAGAATTTTCGCCCCCTCCCCCACCCTATGATCCACTTCCGCTTCCATGGTTCCATCCGCTGACAGATCCATTCCCAGATATCTAAAACACTTCACTTCCTCCAGTTTTTCTCCATTCAAACTCACCTCCCAATTGAATTGACCCTCAACCCTACTGTACCTAATAACCTTGCTCTTATTCACATTTACTCTTAACTTTCTTCTCCACACACTTTACCAAACTCAGTCACCAGCTTCTGCAGTTTCTCACATGAATCAGCCACCAGCGCTGTATCATCAGCGAACAACAACTGACTCACTTCCCAAGCTCTCTCATCCCCAACAGACTTCATACTTGCCCCTCTTTCCAAAACTCTTGCATTCACCTCCCTAACAACCCCATCCATAAAGAAATTAAACAACCATGGAGACATCACACACCCCTGCCGCAAACCTACATTCACTGAGAACCAATCACTTTCCTCTCTTCCTACACGTACACATGCCTTACATCCTCGATAAAAACTTTTCACTGCTTCTAACAACTTTCCTCCCACACCATATATTCTTAATACCTTCCACAGAGCATCTCTATCAACTCTATCATATGCCTTCTCCAGATCCATAAATGCTACATACAAATCCATTTGCTTTTCTAAGTATTTCTCACATACATTCTTCAAAGCAAACACCTGATCCACACATCCTCTACCACTTCTGAAACCACATATATACACGTCTCTTCGATGTATATCAACTGACTTCTATTTCTCTCTTTGTGTCTCCCCTGATGTGATTATTACACGAAAGTGCACTTGGGAACTTATCGTGTTTCATTTTCCCCGTGGACTCATAGGAATATATATATATATATATATATATATACATATATATATATATATATATATATATATATATATATATATATATATATATATATATATATATATGATCAAGCTTTACCTAACCTAGTGTATGGGGACCTTGCACGTTTCTCGATTAACACGAATGGGTTTCCGATAATTCGAGATGATGTGGCGCCCCGGGTTCTTATCTTAATTCCACCGGCAGTAACGTACCAACTTGGAGGGTCGTAAGGACATTCCCGTCTCGAATCCCGCGGCCTTCATTTCCTCCGTGCACTTATAAATGAAATTTATAAAAAAAAAAAAAACGTAAACGCAGATTACATTTCTGCACTTGTAGAAAACAGCTGTAATACAACGAATGTATTCACTAAAGTTTTCCACTAACCGTCCGGGGCAATTTGGCATATTAGCATTGAGAACGTTCTAGTACAAAATGTTTAAATAGAAACATTTCCGTCTGCAATTTCGTTAACCATAGTGATACAGTACGAGTTCTGCAACAACACCTGAAGTCAGCTGAAATAAACGTTGCTCACTTTCTCTCTAGTTAACATTAAATTCTACTTTGCATAATATATTATAATTATTTAAACTTTACTCCACCGACGACAAAATATCTATACTTTTCTGACGGCGAATAAATGAGCATCAAATATACGTCAGGAGAAAATAGTAATCATTATACGTCAGGCAGCAGCGCGGCGGGCTGCCAGTCTCATCATTTATATTTCGCATATATTTTTTTTCTTCTTCTTCTTCCTCGCAAAATTATAAACTTCAGCCAGAGGAGATTATTTTTACCAACTTCCTCACATAAATTGGCAGAAGCTGCCTCGCCCCAGCTGGCTCAGTTAAGTACTCTACTAAAACTCCAGCCAAATACAAACCTACTGTCATTTTTCAGCAAATTTGGCGCGGGAAAGAAAATATTGGCGAGTATTCGACACTCGCCATATTACTTTGCAGTGGTCGTTCATCCTACGGTTAATTACCCTGCTCAACACAGTCTTGGAATATGATTTTTATATTTACTTAAGCATGATTTTCTGGTAATCTTCTCTATTTGTTAACGGCCATCTCATATATATATATATATATATATATATATATATATATATATATATATAACACACGACAGCTAGAGACTGAGTGTGAAGGAATGTGGCCTTTTTTTATTTCTGGTCTGTTTTCCTGGCGCTACATGGCTGAATCGAGAGGTAGCGAAGCTGTTTTCTGTGAGACGGGGTAGCGCCAGGAATGGATGAAGGCAAGTATAAATATGTACATGTGTTTATACGTATATGTCTGTGAATATGTATGTATATATATGTGTCCCTGTTATGTATATGTATGCATATGCGCGTGTATGGGCGTTTATGTATATTAATGTGTGTGTGTGTGTGTGTGTGTGTGTGTGTGTGTGTGTATATATATATATATATATATATATATATATATATATATATATATATATATATATATATCGTGAGTCTTCGTCCGCATCTCACAATCGGGGTCAGCGATCACAACAGTAAACGGGTGGACTCACACAGCCTGCGGTATTCGCCGCCATCATTTCACTACCCACAATGGAGGCCTTTTCTGTGGTCATTAGCCCTCCTAATCAACACCATTAAGAGTAATTACATACAGTACGTGCTCTCCCTACCCCCCACACACACCCTTCAACCCCCCGCTATCCTCCCCCAGTAACTGGGGAGAGGGGAGGATAGCGGCTCCCTGCTGGGACAAGACTTAGGTCACACTGTGGACTGCTTATCCTAGCAGGTGTGGCTCTCATCTTAGCAGTTAGCGCTTATCTGACCAGTTAGCGGCTCATCCTTGTAGTTAGCAGCTATCTTGAAAATTTGCTGTTAGCGGTTATCTAGGAAGTTAGTGGTTATCTGGGAAGTTAGCGGTTATCTTGGAAGTTAACGGTTATCTTGGAAGTTAGCTGTTATCTTGGAAGTTAGCGGTTATCTTGGAAGTTAGCGGTTATCTTGGAAGTTAGCGGTTATCCTGGAAGTTAGCGGTTATCTTGGAAGTTAGCGGTTATCCTGGAAGTTAGCGGTTATCTTGGAAGTTAGCTGTTATCTTGGAAGTTAGCTGTTATCTTGGAAGTTAACGGTTATCTTGGACGTTAGCTGTTATCTTGGAAGTTAGCGGTTATCTTGGAAGTTAGCGGTTATCTTGGAAGTTAGCTGTTATCTTGGAAGTTAGCTTAACTGGCAGTTATCTTAGCAATTAGCTGTTACCTTTACAGCTATCAATTTGTTATCTTAGTACCCCGGTACGACCCTTGAGCACGACGGTACGACCCATGTCCACGACGGTACGACCCATGTGCACGACGGTACGACCCATGTGCACGACGGTACGACCCTTGAGCACGACGGTACGACCCTTGAGCACGACGGTACGACCCTTGAGCACGACGGTACGACCCTTGAGCACGACGGTACGACCCTTGAGCACGGCGGTACGACCCTTGAGCACGACGGTACGACCCTTGAGCACGACGGTACGACCCTTGAGCACGGCGGTACGACCCTTGAGCACGACGGTACGACCCATGTCCACGACGGTACGACCCTTGAGCACGGCGGTACGACCCTTGAGCACGACGGTACGACCCATGTCCACGACGGTACGACCCTTGAGCACGGCGGTACGACCCTTGAGCACGACGGTACGACCTGTCGGTCAAAAGCCGCGCCATGACACCACAAGGGTCGTGCCCGCGTGCTCAAAGGGTTACGTCTAACAGAGGAAAATGGGAATCCTTTGTGCAATGCTGTAGTCAACCCTCTCTCTCTCTCTCTCTCTCTCTCTCTCTCTCTCTCTCTCTCTCTCTCTCTCTCTCTCTCTCTCTCTCTCTCTCTCTCTCTCTCTCTCTCTCTCTCTCTCTCTCCTTCCTGGCGGGCATCACACACGGACTGGCTGCCCACGCCTCCCGGAACAGCAAAACGGAGCAGTTGTTTGATAAACATGTCCGAGGGACCGTAATTAAAAAAAAAAAAAAAAAAAAAGAAAAAAACCCCGCCACATCCACAAACGCCAACAAAACTGTTGGAGAAGAGTAAACTGCTTCATGGGGGGGTGAGGGGGGGCTGAGGGAGGGAGACAACAACTAGCCGGAAATAAATTCACCCTCCGCAAATGGTTACTCCAATTTTCTTATTTTCTTGAAGGCCGGAATTGCGGCGAACGTTTTGCGGTTGAATTTGGCGCCGGGAGGGAGGCATCCAACATGGCCGCCGCCTCGGGAGGTCACGTGACCGCGACGTCACGACGGGCGTGCCAGCACCCTCAAGATATCTAATTACAACCGCTATATAATATGCGATATAATAACCCTACACTACTGTAACTGATGGTATATATCACACCTTCTCCCACGTCAAAGATCATAAAGGCTCCACCGGGGCAGACATAAAGACGCTTGAATAAAATAAAATTATAAATATACCAACGGTAAATATGGCAGTCATTGGGCGCGGACGATTCGCATTACCCCGAAAACAGATCCACGTAAATTGTGGCTTTGACGGGGCACTTGACGGGGCACTTGATGGAGGCGACGTCGGAATTTTAGTACGGAATTCAAGTGACACAGAAATGACACAGCGGGGGAAGCCGAAAGGGGGGATAATTACATCCATTAAGGCCATCAAATGCATATAAACCACCCTCAAATGAAACCTAACCACCTCTCAAACAGACTAAGTCAAGTTCTTGCTGTGTGTGTGTGTGTGTGTGTGTGTGTGTGTGTGTGAGAGAGAGAGAGAGAGAGAGAGAGAGAGAGAGAGAGAGAGAGAGAGAGAGAGAGAGAGAGAGAGAGAGGACAAATTAGTACTGGCTAAACCACCACTTCAATTTGTTGATGTGGCGAACACCGGCCGCCATCCTCCTTCAAGTTCTTGACTAGGGGGGGAGAGACCCTAGGTCAACTAACCACCACAATTTATTGACATGGTAAACAGCAACTTCGCTAATCAGAGCTCCACGTCAAGTTACCGACACGCAGAACCGCGCCAATGGCAATTACCTCAACCACGTCAAGTGCTTCAAAGCTAACTTACCTTAACCACGTCAAGTTCTTGATACAAGAGAACCGTAATATCCGGGCTAACTACCCAACCACGTCAACAAGACACACAGAAAACCTTCACGACGTAATCAACCCACTTCAAGTGAAAAAAAATGCTTCACATTAAACTTTTTTTTTTCTCTTTTTCTAATACGACATCAAACCAGAGGGGAAAAAATGCTTGACTAATTACCTACATTAACTCATGCATACACTAAAACACCAGATAAAGAGAAAAAAAATAATGACATTGTAATTACATTGGCTCGAGGTCAGGTCAGGTCAGGTCAAGGTTGAGGGATGGGAGGACCTTGAGGAATGGGAGGAAGGAATGGGGGGAGGAAGGAAGGGGGAAGACCTTACAGAAGGCCTCAGCCAGTCACCAAAGCTTATACTATGAGGTCATCTTCTCTACCATACAAGAAAAAAAAACCATTTCTTTTCCCCCTGTGTCTTCTCCCCCCCCCCCACCTGTGTCTTCTCCCCCCACCTGTGTCTTCTCCCCCCCCACCTGTGTCTTCTCCCCCACCTGTGTCTTCTCCCCCCACCTGTGTCTTCTCCCCCCACCTGTGTCTTCTCCCCCCCACCTGTGTCTTCTCCCCCCCACCTGTGTCTTCTCCTCCCCCCCACCTGTGTTTTCTCCTCCCCCCACCTGTGTCTTCTCCTCCCCCCCACCTGTGTCTTCTCCCCCCCACCTGTGTCTTCTCCCCCCACCTGTGTCTTCTCCCCCCACCTGTGTCTTCTCCCCCCCCACCTGTGTCTTCTCCCCACCCCACCTGTGTCTTTTCCCCCCCACCTGTGTCTTCTCCCCCCACCTGTGTCTTTTCCCCCCACCTGTGTCTTCTCCCCCCCACCTGTGTCTTCTCCCCCCCACCTGTGTCTTCTCCCCCCCACCTGTGTCTTCTCCCCCCCCACCTGTGTGCGTACGAGGACAAATCCAGCGACGGTCCCTGAGGAGGAGGAGGGGACTCTGTGGTTGGCTGGCCACACCCCCCCACACTGTGCCACACGATCTGTGCCTCTCCCTGGCCACACCCCCCCACACTGTGCCACACGATCTGTGCATCTCCCTGGCCACACCCCCCACACACTGTGCCACACGATCTGTGCCTCTCCCCGGGGCGACACCAGGACCTGCTGGAGTAAGGCTTTCCACCCCCACCCCCACACTACAACCCCCACCTCAATATGTGTAAGTACGGTTGACTTGGGGGAGAGTGGGGGGAGAGGGGAAGGGGGGGACAACTGACAGTTACGCTCGACCTGTCACATAAGGTCACAACCAGAGAGACGGGGTGGGGGGCGGGGGGGGGGGCGGACACACGACTAATGGTATGGTGGGGGATGGGGAAGGGGAGAGGGAGTGAGGGAGGGGGAGAGGGGAACCTCGAGAGCAAGGGAGGGATGGAGAGGGCAAAGAAGAGGTGAGGGGGGAGGGGGGGGGTTGGGGTTTCCCCCCATTCAAGAGAGACCAGTAAACATGTGACTGGATGGTCGAGTTGTTGACGAAGGGGGAAGGGGCGGCACAGCCGACTCACTGTTAAACCCCACGGGGTAGGGGGGAGGGTAGGGGGAGGGGGGTGTAAACCCCTGGAGGGGGGAAGGAGGGGAGGGGAATGAAACCCCTGGAGGGGGGGAGGAGGGGAGGGGGGTGTAAACCCCTGGAGGGGTGAAGGAGGGGAGGGGAGGTAAACCCCTACGAGTGAGGGGGAGATTATTGATTACACGCCCCACCGGAAGTGTGGGGAGCTGAACAACGGGGCGAAGGTCTGAATGATGGATGGTTGGGTGGGAGGGGAGGGGAGGGAGGGGGAGGGTCTAAACATGGCCCATGAGGAGGAGGAGGAGGAGGTGGTGGTGGTGGTGGTGGTGGTGGTGGTGGAGGAGGAGGAGGAGGAGGAGGAGGAGGAGGAGGAGGAGGAGGAGGTGGTGGTGGAGGAGGAGGAGGAGGAGGAGGAGGAGGAGGAGGTGGAGGAGGAGGAGGAGGAGGAGGAGGAGGAGGAGGAGGAGGAGGAGGTGGTGGTGGTGGAGGAGGAGGAGGTGGAGGAGGAGGAGAAGGTGGAAGAAGAGGTAAATGTGCTCTGTTCCACATAAGTCACACTTCCACAGATGACACACTGTTCCACAGATGACACAGTGTTCCACAGATGACACACTGTTCCACAGATGACACACTGTTCCACAGATGTCACACTGTTCCACAGATGTCACACTGTTCCACAGATGACACACTGTTCCACAGATGACACACTGTTCCACAGATGTCACACTGTTCCACAGATGACACACTGTTCCACAGATGACACACTGTTCCACAGATGACACACTTCCACAGATGACACACTGTTCCACAGATGACACACTGTTCCACAGATGTCACACTGTTCCACAGATGACACACTGTTCCACAGATGACACACTGTTCCACAGAGGACACAGTGTTCCACAGATGTCACAGTGTTCCACAGATGGCAGCGTTTTTAACATGGTAGCCTTTACAATGTCTTTAAACGACCAGCGTGATTTAAAGTCTTAAAAAAAAAGTTGACAATTAAAAAAAATGTGTGTGTGGTTGAGAGCTGAGCCAGTTTTATAATGTAAGTTTGGATTACGTCCGGCAGAGTTCGATCATATCAAAGGCGTTTAAATATATCACTTTTTAAAACGTCTATCTGGTTTAGAGTTGAAGGTAACTGATGCAACTGATTTAAAATTGTCAATGTCGTTTATAGCCGAAAATACACGTTTCAAATATGGCGTTTATTTGCCCCCCGCCAAAACAAGGCATTTAATATGGAAACATTTGAAAAAAAATCCGCGGACGTTTTCTTTTATATCCTGTATCTTGACGATATAGTACAATTATTTCAAAGATGTCTTACATATATAGATGTGTGGTTTAAACTTAGCACGGTAGTATTTTAAAGATGGCATAGTAAAAAAAAAATGGCAAAGTGCGTTTTTTTTTTTTAAAGGTAACGGTTTTAAAGACGGTACTGTACTTTCTTTTTCTGGGTAACATTTTAAAAATAGCACTGTGGGTTTATACATAGCACTGTGGGTTTATACATAGCACTGTGGGTTTATACATAGCACTGTAGTTTTTTTTCAAAGGCACCGGTTTTAAATATCTGTTCTTTAAACGCAGCATAATAACAGCAGTTATATTTTCTAAATGACCATATCTTGAAAGACAGCATATCGCAGTGTTTGATAAATACTTGTGAGTCTTAAAATGTCACAGGTCAATAGTTTAAAAAAACAACAAAAATATGATAGAAAACGTGATGTTTCATACGTGGAAAAAAAAAAAGAAAACGATTTTTAGATTTTAAATGTCGTCGTGTTTTTAAACTAGCCAATGACCTGACTATCCCCCCCCATCCCACCTCCACCCCCTCCTCCCCCACCCCCGTCACACCACTAGAGCATCTTAGAGAGAGAGAGAGAGAGAGAGAGAGAGAGAGAGAGAGAGAGAGAGAGAGAGAGAGAGAGAGAGAGAGAGAGAGAGACAGTCAGTCTGGGATCCACCCCCCTTCCCCCCCCTCCTCCTCTGGGTGCCCAAAGACGCCGATAGAAAGCCACTAATTACGGTGCACGGGGCTCCCCAGGGAGGACCCCCCCACCCCCCACACACACACGAAATACAAACCCGAACAAACAACTTGAACAAAGACCAGCTCCGCTGAGCTACTGACACACACACACACACACACACATACACACACACACATACATACATACACACACACACACACACACACACACACACACCACACACACACACACACACACATACACACCACACATGCAGACACACACACACACACACCACACATACAGACACACACACACACACATAAAGAAAACCTGTCTAATTACCAAGCTACAAGAGTGGCACAGTGCCAGTCAACCTCTCAGTGCCAGATCTATGAGCCAGCCACCTTGCTGGGTCAAAGGTCAGGCCCTTCACAATCACAGAGTTCACTGACTGATCAATTACGGTTACCTGAGGGCTTAAGCTACGGTACGCAAGTGTTGTTATCAGTACTCACATGTTAAGTTATCAGTACTCACATGTTAAGTTATCAGTACTCACATGTTAAGTTATCAGTACTCACGTGTTAAGTTATCAGTACTCACATGTTAAGTTATCAGTACTCACATGTTAAGTTATCAGTACTCCCATGTTAAGTTATCAGTACTCACATGTTAAGTTATCAGTACTCACATGTTAAGTTATCAGTACTCACATGTTAAGTTATCAGTACTCACATGTTAAGTTATCAGTACTCACATGTTAAGTTATCAGTACTCACATGTTAAGTTATCAGTACTCACATGTTAAGTTATCAGTACTCACATGTTAAGTTATCAGTACTCACATGTTAAGTTATCAGTACTCACGTGTTAAGTTATCAGTACTCACATGTTAAGTTATCAGTACTCACGTGTTAAGTTATCAGTACTCACATGTTAAGTTATCAGTACTCACATGTTAAGTTATCAGTACTCACATGTTAAGTTATCAGTACTCACATGTTAAGTTATCAGTACTCACATGTTAAGTTATCAGTACTCACATGTTAAGTTATCAGTACTCACATGTTAAGTTATCAGTACTCACATGTTAAGTTATCAGTACTCACATGTTAAGTTATCAGTACTCACATGTTAAGTTATCAGTACTCACGTGTTAAGTTATCAGTACTCACATGTTAAGTTATCAGTACTCACGTGTTAAGTTATCAGTACTCACATGTTAAGTTATCAGTACTCACATGTTAAGTTATCAGTACTCACATGTTAAGTTATCAGTACTCACATGTTAAGTTATCAGTACTCACATGTTAAGTTATCAGTACTCACATGTTAAGTTATCAGTACTCACATGTTAAGTTATCAGTACTCACATGTTAAGTTATCAGTACTCACATGTTAAGTTATCAGTACTCACATGTTAAGTTATCAGTACTCACATGTTAAGTTATCAGTACTCACATGTTAAGTTATCAGTACTCACGTGTTAAGTTATCAGTACTCACATGTTAAGTTATCAGTACTCACATGTTAAGTTATCAGTACTCACATGTTAAGTTATCAGTACTCACATGTTAAGTTATCAGTACTCACATGTTAAGTTATCAGTACTCACATGTTAAGTTATCAGTACTCACGTGTTAAGTTATCAGTACTCACGTGTTAAGTTATCAGTACTCACATGTTAAGTTATCAGTACTCACATGTTAAGTTATCAGTACTCACGTGTTAAGTTATCAGTACTCACATGTTAAGTTATCAGTACTCACATGTTAAGTTATCAGTACTCACATGTTAAGTTATCAGTACTCACATGTTAAGTTATCAGTCCTCAAGCGTTATGTCTTCATCACTCAAATTCCTCACCCAGTCTGCCACACACGCCAGACGTGCAACACACCCCCACACGACCTACACCAGCGACCTTGACCTTTGACCTGGTGACCTCTGCCTTACTCACTACGACCCATGACAACCTTACGTCTGGGCACAACTCCTTCCCCCAGGTCACCACCAGAGGCAGGGTCTTCCCCCAGGTCAACACCAGAACTAGGGTCTTCCCCAGGTCACCACCAGAGGCAGGGTCTTCCCCCAGGTCAACACCAGAGGCAGGGTCTTCCCCCAGGTCAACACCAGAGGCAGGGTCTTCCCCCAGGTCACCACCAGAACCAGGGTCTTCCCCCAGGTCACCACCAGAACCAGGGTCTTCCCCCAGGTCACTACCAGAACCAGGGTCTTCCCCCAGGTCACCGCCAGAGGCAGGGTCTTCCCCCAGGTCACCACCAGAGGCAGGGTCTTCCCCCAGGTCACCACCAGAGGCAAGGGCCTTCCCCCAGGTCACCACCAGAACCAGGGCAAGGAAAGATCCCACAAGGAAACACTGATATCTCCAAGGGGTCGTAGTAACACATCTGACCCCTTAACCCTTTCCCCCCCACCTCATGACCTTTGACATGACCTCGTCAGGGGAAGAGAAAACCTCTGGCGTGGTCTCTGGACCTCAAGCGAGGTTGTGGGGGGGGGGGGGAAGGGAGAGATCGGGGGTGGGAAAAAAAAAGAGAGAAAGAAATATCTGAAGCGAAATTATAAACTTTCTTATAAACTTCAAATTAATTTTTATATACAAAATACAGAGAGCCTTTACTCCTTCATCCCTGCCTGAGTCTATTGAGAAGATAATTCAATAATTAAACTGTGGATCTATTAAGAAGATAATTCAATAATTAAACTTCAAAATCTATTGAGAAGATTATTCAGTAATTATACGATGGATCCACTGGAGATAATTCATTAATTAAACAGTGGATCTATTGAGACGATAGATCAATAATGACATAGAGGATATATACTCAGAAGACGACTCAATAATCAAACAGTGGATCTATTGAGAAGATGGTCATTCAATAATCGCACACACGACCTACTGCGAAGATAATTCAATTATCAAACTGCGACAAAGACAGGTACACAGAGGAGACCTGCTGCTCCTGTTGTTGTTGTTGTTGTTGTTGTTGTTGTTGTTGTCGGTCCCCCCCCCCCCCCAAGGCTAGCCCAGATGTGAACTTTATTACCCCAATTTCCTTCTCAAAGTCGAGACGAACATTTCCCTCCCTCCCTTCCTGAAGAATGCTTGCGCCTTCCAACGCTGCCTGCATAGTAAGCAAGCAAGCAGACAAGCAAGGAGGCAAGCAAGCAGGCAGACAAGCAAGGAGGCAGACAAACAAGCAAGCAGACAAGCAAGGAGGCAGACAAGCAAGCAAGCAGACAAGCAAGGAGGCACACAAGCAAGCAAGCAGACAAGCAAGCAAGCAAGCAGACAAGCAAGGAGGCAGACAAGAAAGCAAGCAGACAAGCAAGCAGGCAGACAAGCATGCAAGCAAGCATGCAGACAGCTGCAGGCGAGGTGAGGTGGGGTGGGGCCTCAGACCCCCATGTTCGGGGATGTAAACAAAATATGTGATCAGAAAAGATCTCTACTGGAAAAATGAACATCTTTATGTCCTGATAAATAAATACGATGACAATAAACAAACGGGAAGATCCAAACATGTCAAATATCGTCACGTCGCGAGACCAGAGGAATGGCCGTGTAAACATTGTAAACACGCGTGGGTGGGAGAAGTAAACATCATGAATAAATGACATTTACAATGACTGGCATCATTCCAAACGCGGACCACTCGGTCCCCCGGTCCCAAACAGGGACCACGTGCTGGCCAGGATGGGCCAGCACGTGGTAGGGGTGTCCAGTACGTGGTAGGACTG
>NC_092246.1:20429028-20514028 GCF_036320965.1 Panulirus ornatus | reverse complement strand
AGGATATATGTGTCGGAGGTGGAGGAACGAGGAGAAGAGGGAGACCAAATTGGAGGTGGAAAGATGGATTTTGTGTGATCGGGGCCTGAACATGCAGGAGGGTGAAAGGAGGGCAAGGAATAGAGTGAATTGGAGCGATGTGGTATACAGGGGTTGACGTGCTGTCAGTGGATTGAATCAAGGCATGTGAAGCGTCTGGGGTAAACCATGGAAAGCTGTGTAGGTATGTATATTTGCGTGTGTGGACGTGTGTATGTACATGTGTATGGGGGGGGGGGGGGGTTGGGCCGTTTCTTTCGTCTGTTTCCTTGCGCTACCTCGCAAACGCGGGAGACAGCGACAAAGTATAAAAAAAAAAAAAAAAAAAAAAAAAAAAAATATATATATATATATATATATATATATATATATATTTTTTTTTTTTTTTTTTTTTTTTTTTTTTTTTGCTTTGTCGCTGTCTCCCGCGTTTGCGAGGTAGCGCAAGGAAACAGACGAAAGAAATGGCCCAATCCACCCCCATACACATGTATATACATACACGTCCACACACGCAAATATACATACCTACACAGCTTTCCATGGTTTACCCTAGACGCTTCACATGCCCTGATTCAATCCACTGACAGCACGTCAACCCCTGTATACGACATCGATCCAATTCACTCTATTCCTTGCCCTCCTTTCACCCTCCTGCATGTTCAGGCCCCGATCACACAAAATCTTTTTCACTCCATCTTTCCACCTTCAATTTGGTCTCCCACTTCTCGTTCCCTCCACCTCCGACACATATATCCTCTTGGTCAATCTTTCCTCACTCATTCTCTCCATGTGCCCAAACCATTTCAAAACACCCTCTTCTGCTCTCTCAACCACGCTCTCTTTATTTCCACACATCTCTTTTACCCTTACGTTACTTACTCGATCAAACCACCTCACACCACACATTGTCCTCAAACATCTCATTTCCAGCACATCCATCCTCCTGGGCACAACTCTATCCATAGCCCACGCCTCGCAACCATACAACATTGTTGGAACCGCTATTCCTTCAAACATACCCATTTTTGCTTTCCGAGATAATGTTCTCGACTTCCACACATTCTTCAAGGCTCCCAGGATTTTCGCCCCCTCCCCCACCCTATGATCCACTTCCGCTTCCATGGTTCCATATATATATACATATATATAAATATATATATATATATATATATATATATATATATATATATATATATATATATATATATATATATATTATCCCTGGGGATAGGGGAGAAAGAATACTTCCCACGTGTTCCCTGCGTGTCGTAGAAGGCGACTAAAAGGGAAGGGAGCGGGGGGCTGGAAATCCTCCCCTCTCGTTTTTTTTTTAATTTTCCAAAAGAAGGAACAGAGAAGGGGGCCAGGTGAGGATATTCCCTCAAAGGCCCAGTCCTCTGTTCTTAACGCTACCTCGCTATCGCGGGAAATGGCGAATAGTATGAAAAAAAAAAAAAAAAAAAAATATATATATATATATAATTACTATTTCCCGCGTCAGCGAGGTAGCGCCAGGAAACAGAAGAGAAATGGCCCACCCACACACACCCACACGTACATCTCAGGATACGTTTCACAGCAGGGATGGGTTTACCACAGCGATTTACACACACCGTGACGAAGGGAGGCGTCTGCCTCTCTCGTGCAACAGATACGAGGAGAATCGATGCACGGAGAGAGAGAGAGAGAGAGAGAGAGAGAGAGAGAGAGAGAGAGAGAGAGAGAGAGAGAGAGAGAGAGAGAGAAATACAACCCCGGAACTTAGACGCATTCTTGAATACAAGTACAAAAAAAAAGGGCATTTTTAAATGGCGTTTAAATGGCCCACCTGCCATTTTTCAATATCAATATGTTCTCCCACACCAGCGACGACCAGGGAAGGGTCGTACTGGAGGTCGTGGGAAAGTCGTACAGGGACATGACGAGCGCAGCGGGTCGTCCAGTCTACCAACACTTCCCTTCCGCTACTCCCAATTCCGAAATCTAATCATGAATTTGGTTGCCCAATCACCGTATGCTTCATCCTTCATCACCAACACTGAACAAGCCAATGTATGAATAAACACAACACGAAATACACATCGGAGGGAAAAAAAAAATGTACATTTCAATACACATCGGGGGGAAAAAAATGTATATTTCAAGATTCTTCAATACACATCGGGGCCTCCATCAACAAAAGGGGACCGGCGGAATATTCTAATCAGACACCAAACTCTAACGCGAATCCAAATTAGAACTGTGTTGCTGTCAAATTCCATGACCCTATTTCAGATTCCATGACCCTATTTCAGATTCCATGACCCTATTTCAGATTCTATGACCCTATTTCAGATTCCATGACCCTATTTCAAATTCTATGACCCTATTTCAGATTCCATGACCCTATTTCAAATTATATGACCCCATTTCAAATTCCATGACCTTATTTCAAAATCTATGACCCTATTTCAAATTCTATGACCCTATTTCAAATTCCATGACCCTATTTCCCCGGTACATAATTCATGATACAGCTGTAGTGTACACTCCCCTACACGCCTGCATGACCTGACATATTTGCCTCATTCTGAAGGTCATGCTGTTATACAACACCACCACACTACAGTGCCACACCACCACACTACAGTGCCACACCATCTCACTACAGTGCCACACCACCACACTACAGTGCCACACCACCACACTACAGTACCACACCACCACACTACAGTGCCACACCATCTCACTACAGTGCCACACCACCACACTACAGTGCCACACCACCACACTACAGTGCCACACCACACTACAGTGCCAGAACACCACATTGCAGTGCCACACCACCACACTACAGTGCCACATCACCACACTACAGTGCCAGAACACCACACTACAGTGCCACACCATCTCACTACAGTGCCACACCACCACACTACAGTGCCACACCACCACACTACAGTGCCACACCACCACACTACAGTGCCAGAACACCACATTGCAGTGCCACACCACCACACTACAGTGCCACACCACCACACTACAGTGCCAGAACACCACATTGCAGTGCCACACCACCACACTACAGTGCCACATCACCACACTACAGTGCCAGAACACCACATTGCAGTGCCAGAACACCACACTACAGTGCCACACCACCACACTACAGTGCCACATCACCACACTACAGTGCCAGAACACCACATTGTAGTGCCAGAACACCACACTACAGTGCCAGAACACCACATTGCAGTGCCAGAACACCACACTACAGTGCCAGAACACCACACTACAGTGCCAGAACACCACATTGCAGTGCCAGAACACCACACTACAGTGCCAGAACACCACACTACAGTGCCAGAACACCACACTACAGTGCCAGAACACCACACTAAGTGCCACAGAACACCACATGCAGTGCCAGAACACCACATACAGTGCCAAGAACACACACTACAGTGCCAGAACACCACATTGTAGTGCCAGAACACCACACTACAGTGCCAAACACCACACCCTACAGTGCCAAACACCACACTGCAGTGCCAGAACACCACCCACCTACAGTGCCAGAACACCACATTGTAGTGCCAGAACACCACACTACAGTGCCAGAACACCACACTACAGTGCCAGAACACCACACTACAGTGCCAGAACACCACACTACAGTGCCAGAACACCACACTACAGTGCCAGAACACCACACTACAGTGCCAGAACACCACACTACAGTAGCCCAGAACACCAATTGCAGGTGCCAGAACACCATCAACTACAGTGCCAGAACACCACATTGCAGTGCCAGAACTCCACACTACAGTTGCCAGAACACCACACTACAGTGCCAGAACACCACACTACAGTGCCAGAACACCACACTACAGTGCCACCATCATGTTATGAACAATCCTGGCCTCAGGGCCATCTGGCTCCCTCGCTCACCTGTACTAATGAGCCAATTAACATATGACACCTGAAGCTGGTACACCTGCCTCTCCGTGACCTGACCTGACCTGTACACCTGCATCTCCCTGACCTGACCTGACCTGTACACCTGCCTTTCCCTGACCTGACCTCTACACCTGGCTCTCCCTGACCTGACCTGACCTGACCTGTGCACCTGCCTCTCCCTGACCTGACCACCTACCTTTCCCTGACCTGACCTGACCTGTACACCTGCCTCTCCCTGACCTGCACACCTACTTTTCCCTGACCTGTACACCTGCCTCTCAGTGCTCGAGGGTCGTACCGTCGTGCTGGGAGTGGCTTTCTCACAAGACTCGGACACACACACACACACACACACACACACACACACACACACAAAAT
Organism: Panulirus ornatus; assembly: GCF_036320965.1. Lineage (NCBI taxonomy): Eukaryota > Metazoa > Arthropoda > Malacostraca > Decapoda > Palinuridae > Panulirus > Panulirus ornatus. The sequence continues at coordinate 20,509,672 of NC_092246.1, read as the reverse complement.
AGTTCACCAAGTTAACGTTCACAGACGACCGTAATCCGCCACCAGGCACCAGGTAAGTCACACGGTATTTTACACTAACGAGGTCAATCACTCTACCACCGGACTTCAAAGAGGAAATTGACTTTACGTTCCTCGTGGCTGGAGGTGACCGCGAACGATGCTGCCTGCTGACCTTTGACCTCCCAAGACCCTGTGAGTTCAACCCAACCTGCATGATCACCACACACACACACACACACACACACACATACACCTGTGATCAACGAGAAAACACTGCGATCAACGCAACAGATCATGTGATCAACGGAGTCACCCTGTAATCAACGAGAGCACAGCTATGATCAACGAAGGCACATTGTAATTAACGTAACAATTAGAGCGATCGATTAACCAAGCCACACTGTAATTAAAGCGACCTCAAACGTGATCAACGAGCTCCAATGATTAACGTAACAACACCTGTGATCAACGAGTCCCGCTAATTAACGTAACAACACCTGCGATCAACAAGAGCCACACCTGCATCAACGCAACAACACCAGCGATTAACGAAGCAACACTTGCGTAAATGAACACGAACCACCCACCCCTCCCTTCCCCCTCGGGATCAACGAGACACTAACGATAGACGACAGAGGCGCGTGACTAACGACACCACTGATGGGTTTACATGCACAACAACACCCCGCCTCCCCCTCCACGGTGTGCCAGTAATTAGCAGTAATTGCAGCCCAGGTGTAGAGGGGCGCTAACGGACAGTCAACAACACTACTACAGGTGTAATTACAAGTGTTTGGGATGGGTGGGGGGGGAGGGGGTGTGAGGGTGAGGGAGGGAGGGATGGGATGGGGGTGAGGAGGGAGGGAGGGAGGGAGGGAGGGAGGGAGGGAGGAGTGTGTGGTGGGGGTGTGTTTCAGACCCCGTCAGCCAGCAGGACCCGGGGGGTGTGTGTGACCCCGTGACCCGTTGAGGCTCACGGGGGGGTGACCTGGGGCCGCACCCTGTCCCCAGAGAGAGAGAGAGAGAGAGAGAGAGAGAGAGAGAGAGAGAGAGAGAGAGAGAGAGAGAGAGAGAGAGTCTCCCCCCTTCATCCACCTCTTCATGACCCGTTTCGTCCCACACGAGCCACGGCCTCGCCGCCGGGACTATGCAAATGAGGCGAGCTGACAGAGCGAGCGAGACCCCGATCTGTAATGCGATCAGAGGAGGTAAAGGGGCTGGGGCACTGCCGCTACTCGTTAGACTAAACCCTTCGTCCCTACTGAAGACCACGGGTGCGGTTAGACCCCGTGGGAGGGGGGTCTAATTATACACACCGGACCACCCCACCAACCACACTCCCTCACACCCCACACATGTACGGCGATACATATATACCATCCACTACATAATTCTATTAATTACATTACATCTCGCTTCTGCTCTTAATGTAATCGACACATTTATATCATCTCATGATTAAATAGGAATATATATATATATATATATATATATATATATATATATATATATATATATATATATATATATATATATATATATATATTCATACCAAAACAACAGCACTTAGCAGCCTTCCCTCCCTCGGTATTTACGAGTCGAAATGAACAACCAAATTTTCCACATCACGGATCATCTTTTTCTGTTTGGGGTCACACACACAATAACACGGATTTATGAGCGGCGAACCCACCATCCGTGTTACGTACCAGCCATCCTCTGTTGTGGGCGAGATGTGTGGGCAACGTGTGCATTACTCGCTATCTCCTCTCAATGACAGCGACCACAAAAAAAAAAAAATAATATACTGGTAAAGAATTGCTTTTGTCATATTAGTGGATGAATGAAATAAACCTGGGATACGAGGGTTTTTTAATTTTTTTGGTTCTTTGTCTATGTTCGCTGAGGCCCTAATCAAGGCCATCCCATTAACGTTTTATATATATATATATATATATATATATATATATATATATATATATATATATATATATATATACCTTAGCCTAAGCCAGGTACACATTATATCGACCAACCCCCACGGGGTGCGATGAACATCTGGGTTGACTGTGGACCGACTGCCTGCCGTAGAGGAGTTTAATACAACTGTATGATAATACAAGTGACGGGAGGGAGGGGGGGGAGCCCCCATGAGTGTAGAACTACTCCCCTTCCTCTCTCTCTCTCTCTCTCTCTCTCTCTCTCTCTCTCTCTCTCTCTCTCTCTCGCAATACAGCACAAGCAGGTAACCACACAACTACACTGGCCTTCTCCTGAGTTAACCACCTTTGACCTCTTGCCTATCACCACTTAACAGTAACTACTATTAATCCCAATCGTTCGCCCCCCCCCCAGTTAACCCCCACTCCATGACGACCACCACCTCGGACCCCCCCCTCCCACCCTAGCTAACCCCCGCCAGTAAGACCAGGGTCACGACAGGTCGTCCGGGTCAAAGTGAAACGACCCTTACTCACGCCAGGTCGTGAGCACCTGGACCCACCCCAACGACCAGTATCCCAGTGAAAGGACAGACAAACAAAGAAACAAACAAACAAACAAAGAAAACAACTACGTTGTCCAGTGATCCCAACACGAGTTTAATATTGGGCTAATCACCTCATTAGACGCCAAATGACATTTGCATACCAAGACATGTGTCTTTACAACACGCGTAATGTTTAAAAAATATGTGCAAAAATTTGAACAACCCATCATTAAGCCTTCGTTACTTTATATATATATATATATATATATATATATATATATATATATATATATATATATATATATATATATATATATATAACCCTTCCCCTACAAAATCAGTGTTTCCTAATTACTATGCAAATTTATGCAGCTATTCGTCCCAGGATCCAATCAGTTGGTCCCGTCCGCCAGGGGTGACTACAGTGGAAGGAGGAAGTTTAAATTATGTGTGTTGTTCTAGCGTTATTGTGCCGACAAGGGCGTGTCCAAGGACGAACACACGCACGCACGCATGGGGATGACGATACAATGTTGTCCCGTGTACAGCAGTTGCACTGTACGGGGAACGTACAATACATGCACTGTACGGGGGACGTACAATACATGTACTGTACGGGGGACGTACAATACATGCACTGTACGGGGAACGTACAATACATGTACTGTACGGGGGACGTACAATACATGTACTGTACGGGGGACGTACAATACATGTACTGTACGGGGGGACGTACAATACATGTACTATACGGGGAACGTACAATACATGTACTGTACGGGGGACGTACAATACACAAAATACTAGCCTTAGATTCAACCTCCCCCTCTCCCCTCAACGTGAAACGGGGTCGTTAGTTTACGCTGAAGTATACTACGTAAACCAGGGAGGGGAGGGGGGGGGAGATATACGATCCAGGTTCCCAACCTGGACACACACGGGTTTACGTAACCTGAGGACGAGAGAGGAGTTTACAGTGTGTGTGTGTGTGTGTGTGTGTGTGTGTGTGTGTGTGTGTGTGTGTGTGTGTGGGAAAGGGAGGGGGAGAGAGAGAGGGGATATGGGGGGGGAGGGAAGAGGAGTGAGGAGTTTGACTGTATGTCACAACTTTAGAAATTGACTTGGGGGAGCAGGGGAGGGTGGGTGTGGGTTGACGGGGGGGGGGTGAATATCTGTGCTTGACGGGTTGTGAGACACCGTCTGAGAGACGGGAGGGGGTGGGGGTGGGGGGAAGGGGGGGAGGGAGACAGAGAAGCGATCATCTCTCTCTGTCTCTCCATCATGGCGACATTGGCCATGTGTTCAACCAGAACCACAGGATATACATATATATATATGGTAGAGGATGTGTGGATCAGGTGTTTGCTTTGAGGAATGTATGTGAGAAATACTTAGAAAACAAATGGATTTGTATGTAGCATTTATGGATCTGGAGAAGGCATATGATAGAGTTGATAGAGATGCTCTGTGGAAGGTATTAAGAATATATGGTGTGGGAGGAAAGTTGTTAGAAGCAGTGAAAAGTTTTTATCGAGGATGTAAGGCATGTGTACGTGTAGGAAGAGAGGAAAGTGATTGGTTCTCAGTGAATGTAGGTTTGCGGCAGGGGTGTGTGATGTCTCCATGGTTGTTTAATTTGTTTATGGATGGGGTTGTTAGGGAGGTAAAGGCAAGAGTTTTGGAAAGAGGGGCAAGTATGAAGTCTGTTGGGGATGAGAGAGCTTGGGAAGTGAGTCAGTTGTTGTTCGCTGATGATACAGCGCTGGTGGATGATTCATGTGAGAAACTGCAGAAGCTGGTGACGGAGTTTGATAAAGTGTGTGGAAGAAGAAAGTTAAGAGTATATGTGAATAAGAGCAAGGTTATTAGGTACAGTAGGGTTGAGGGTCAAGTAAATTGGGAGGTGAGTTTGAATGGAGAAAAACTGGAGGAAGTGAAGTGTTTTAGATATCTGGGAGTGGCTCTGGCAGCGGATGGAACCATGGAAGCAGAAGTGGACCATAGGGTGGGGGAGGGGGCGAAAATTCTGGGAGCCTTGAAGAATGTGTGGAAGTCGAGAACATTATCTCGGAAAGCAAAAATGGGTATGTTTGAAGGAATAGTGGTTCCAACAATGTTGTATGGTTGCGAGGCGTGGGCTATGGATAGAGTTGTGCGCAGGAGGATGGATGTGCTGGAAATGAGATGTCTGAGGACAATGTGTGGTGTGAGGTGGTTTGATCGAGTAAGTAACGTAAGGGTGAGAGAGATGTGTGGAAATAAAAAGAGCGTGGTTGAGAGAGCAGAAGAGGGTGTTTTGAAATGGTTTGGGCACATGGAGAGAATGAGTGAGGAAAGGTTGACCAAGAGGATATATGTGTCGGAGGTGGAGGGAACGAGGAGAAGAGGGAGACCAAATTGGAGGTGGAAAGATGGAGTGAAAAAGATTTTGTGTGATCGGGGCCTGAACTTGCAGGAGGGTGAAAGGAGGGCAAGGAATAGAGTGAATTGGAGCAATGTGGTATACCGGGGTTGACGTGCTGTCAGTGGATTGAATCAAGGCATGTGAAGCGTCTGGGGTAAACCATGGAAAGCTGTGTAGGTATGTATATTTGCGTGTGTGGACGTATGTATATACATGTGTATGGGGGGGGGTTGGGCCATTTCTTTCGTCTGTTTCCTTGCGCTACCTCGCAAACGCGGGAGACAGCGACAAAGTATAAAAAAAAAAAAAAAAAAATATATATATATATATATATATATATATATATATATATATATATATATATATATATATATATATATATATATATATCGTTATGACGAGGGAAAAGATATTGTTAGAGAGTAAGGTGTGTGTGTGAAGAAACCATTGATGATAAAGACGGGTGTGAGGCTGGGAGTTTGTGAAGTGGATGATTAGTGTGTGGTGGATGACTAGTGTGTGGTGGGTGGCTAGTGTGGTGGATGGCTAGTGTGTGGTGGATGGCTAGTGTGTGGTGGGTGGCTAGTGTGTGGTGGGTGGCTAGTGTGTGGTGGATGATTAGTGTGTGGTGGATGGCTAGTGTGTGGTGGGTGGCTAGTGTGGTGGATGGCTAGTGTGTGGTGGATGGCTAGTGTGTGGTGGATGACTAGTGTGTGGTGGGTGGCTAGTGTGGTGGATGGCTAGTGTGTGGTGGATGGCTAGTGTGTGGTGGGTGGCTAGTGTGGTGGATGGCTAGTGTGTGGTGGATGGCTAGTGTGTGGTGGGTGGCTAGTGTGTGGTGGGTGGCTAGTGTGTGGTGGATGATTAGTGTGTGGTGGATGGCTAGTGTGTGGTGGGTGGCTAGTGTGGTGGATGGCTAGTGTGTGGTGGATGGCTAGTGTGTGGTGGATGACTAGTGTGTGGTGGGTGGCTAGTGTGGTGGATGGCTAGTGTGTGGTGGATGGCTAGTGTGTGGTGGGTGGCTAGTGTGGTGGATGGCTAGTGTGTGGTGGATGGCTAGTGTGTGGTGGGTGGCTAGTGTGTGGTGGGTGGCTAGTGTGTGGTGGATGATTAGTGTGTGGTGGATGGCTAGTGTGTGGTGGGTGGCTAGTGTGGTGGATGGCTAGTGTGTGGTGGATGGCTAGTGTGTGGTGGGTGGCTAGTGTGGTGGATGGCTGGTGTGTGGTGGATGGCTAGTGTGTGGTGGATGACTACTGTGTGGTGGATGACTGGTGTGTGGTGGATGGCTAGTGTGTGGTGGATGACTAGTGTGTGGTGGATGTGGTGGATGACTAGTGTGTGGTGGATGTGGTGGATGAGACTGTGTAGGATGTGTTGGATGTCAGGTTGGAAAAGGAAAGGTAGTCATGTCTATCACGCGGGGGGAGGGAGGGAGGGATGAAAGCCAGCGCTACGGAAATGAAAGTTGAATTGGTACCGCACACACACACACACACACACACACACACACACACCTGCTGACACATGCCCATATTTCCCTCAACCCGCCAGGGAATTCATAAAGAAAGCAGCATCGCTCAGGGGTATTTCATTCAACCCCCTAGGAAAGAAATAGATTTGCTTTCCTTTTTTCCCTCCGCCACCACGTCATTCTAATCCCTTGGTTGGTTCGCACTCTCTCTCTCTCTCTCCCCTGCGTAATCTCTCTCTCTCTCTCTCTCTCTCTCTCTCTCTCTCTCTCTCTCTCTCTCTCTCTCTCTCTCTCTCTCTCCATCTCCTGTCTCTCCTCTTTTGTGACCTCTACCTCCCCATCTCGTCCCAAAGACTCACCGTCTCTTTATCTCGCTCTCCCACAAGTACCCACCGTCTCTTTATCTCTCTCTCCCACAAGTACCCTACCCACCGTCTCCCACCCTAACTTCCCTCTAACTCCGTCATTCCTTCCCACAAAGTTACGTCGTCCACTTTTCCCTCGTCTGCCTCACAAGTTCCACCCTCCCTTACGCTTGCCCGACCCAGACTTACCTCTGACCTTAAGGGTAAGTGGACGCTCCTACCACCCCCCCCCCCACGCCTTACCTATGGCCCTAAGGGGAGGAGGGAACACACCCCCCTTCCCCTCTGTGACGACCCTAACTTCTGCCTCTCTCTCTCTCTCTCTCTCTCTCTCTCTCTCTCTCTCTCTCTCTCTCTCTCTCTGAGAACCATCTCTATGTAAACACGCTCAAACGGGCCCAATAACCAGGGAACACGTGTGTGTGTGTGTGTGTGTGTGTGTGTGTGTGTGTGTGTGTGTGTGTGTGTGTGTGTGTGGCGGGGGCTCCCACCGTCTGCTGTACCTGCTGTTGAGCAGACACCAGCAGACCATCCCCCCGCTCCTCCTTCCGTTACGTCGCACAGCTTGGTGTTGCGACCTCCTGTGGGCCTCCGTGGCTAACCCCCACTATGCTAATTCTGTTGTTGTTGTTGTTGTTGTCCTCCCATCAGCTCCTCCCGTCTGTGAGTGGCGCGCGCCCCCCCACGTTGCTGATCACCGTCAAGTGTTACTTTCCCTCTACGGGAAAGTAACACTTGCCCACTGTCGCCCGCAGTGCAGTTACCAGCAGTGAAACAAGTTAAAACAGTGATTGGTAAATATAAATTACGATTGTTTACTTACTCGCCCCCTAAAATGGGGAGGGGTTTTCCCTCCACCTTATGATTAAGCCAGTTTACGCTCCGGGTTAAACCAACATTATTTACCGGCATAACTCACACAAGGTAATATAGTGATTGGTAAATATAACTTACGATTGTTTACTCAATCACCACCCAAAAACGTGGACGGGTTTTCCCTCCACCTTATGGTTAAGCCAGTTTACGCTCCGGGTCAAACCAATATTATTTACCGGCATAACTCACACAAACTTCCAACCACAGTTGTGGTTCGAGGATGATCAAGCGATTTGTTAGACGCTGGGGAACATGAAGGTGAAGTTTCAGGAACATGTGACAAATACTTTTCAAGTTACGTACGAAAACTTCAGTTTTAATCAAATACTTTTCGAATTATGAAGAAAAAATTGTTTTAACCATACATACTTATCGAATTATCAACAATACTGTAATTTTTGCGATATATACTTTTCGAATTATGAACAATACAGTAATTTTTGCGATAAATACTTTCCAAACTATGAACAAAAAATCTAAGTTTTAGTGATAGATATTTTTCCAGTTATGAACAAAAAATTTCAAATTTCAAATCAAAATTCTAAAATAACCCCCCCCCCCCCCCCGATGACGGACCGACCCACATAACATCGGCCATTTTCTTTGAAACAAAAAAAATTACGATATAAAAACTTATTCTAATATATTTTTTTTCTCTCGCTTTTAATTCCTCTCTCTCTCTCTCTCTCTCTCTCTCTCTAAGACCCACTTGCCTCCCACCATCTGCTTTACCGACATCATAATACTCTTATACACTTCATCTTTCAACCTACTAGTGATGGACGATAAAGATATTACGAAAAAAGATGAAGGATATTACGAAAAAAAAAAGGAAGGATCATTTTTCACCGTTCGGTCTCGCTTCCTAACCTTCAACGAGATGACCCTTTTACGTACACAGATATGTAGCAAGCGATACATGGGGAAAATAACGGGGGCAGAGAGAGAGAGAGAGAGAGAGAGAGAGAGAGAGAGAGAGAGAGAGAGAGAGAGAGAGAGAGAGAGAGAGAGAGTACGAGGCCAGATGCGACGCGGGCATACAGACGTAGGGGCGACGCTGGTCGTATCGTAACCGTACGACACTGGGGGGGCGACGACGTGGAGGGGGCGACGACGTGGAGGGGGGGGGGACGACGTGGAGGGGGGGGGGGACGACGTGGAGGGGGGGGGGGACGACGTGAAGGGGGGAGGAGAAAAAAAAATTTGTCCCCCCCCCCACGCGTGGCAACACCGCTGTAGATGCCACACACCTTCAACGACTCGAACCCAAAAAACCATTATACTTTCCTCCCATTTTCTTCGACAAAACCCCCCATCAAACCTGAACAAAACCCAGTAAAACTATACGAACAGAGGAAAACTGTTTTAGGCAAAACAAAACGTCTTAATCACTTTAAATCATAAACATCAATGGCGGAAAGCATATAAGAACACATGATAATAATAATAATAATAAAACAATCTCATTTTTAAATCTAAAACACTGAAATAAATTTGAATTGAGGTTCAAAACTTGATTATACACTGACGATGGTAATGGATGAGAGAGACCGTGGAGGGAAACTGTTTGTGAAACATCGCCGGCTGATTCGGACGATTGCGACACAAACAAACAAACAAATAAACAATATCATGATACCGTGTGTTGTGGCCAGGGTCGTCGCCGTCAGCGCCTTCTACGAGGTAGATTAGCATAATCCCTAGAGTTTCCGGAGGGAGTCGAGTCCAGACGTAGATGTGGTGGCGTATATAAACCACACAGTCTGGCACGTTTGTAAGGTACAGTGTACGCCAAAGCGTAGCGTGGCGGGCGAGGCGCGCGTTTTGGGAGGGTGTCTTAGCCAGTCTACGCGTCCTTTGTGGTCAAACCAACAAAATAAAAGCCCTCTCCACCCCCCCCCCCCATTCCCCCCTATGCAACTACCCTTCCACATTGGTCTGCAAGTTTCGTCTATGAGTACTTCAACGCTCGGCGTATACGCAGTAAAAATCTCAAAGAGAGTGAGCGAGAACACACGCGTAGGGAAGGAATCCAGGGCGTGTGTTTTCGTCGCCATGACCAGAATATGTGTTGCATATCAACACCATAGAGTTGTTCGCCCGGTACGCAGACCCAGGGACTATTCTACTCAACAAGGGAAGGGGGATACAAAGTAGGTGATGTGGTGTCTTGCTCTTTATTAAAAAGAAAGAAAAGAAAATGCTGTAGCAGATGATAGTGCCAAGTTCATATCTGTAGGAATCTAAGAGACAAAGTTCATGTGTGTGTGTGTGTGTGTGTGTGTGTGTGTGTGTGTGTATCCCCCTAATTAAGAAGACTATACCGAATGGGCGGGGCGGGATGCCTACAGGGCCAATTGGGGACTCGCTCGCCAATATCGGCCTTAATTAAGTAATATCATTAAGACCATATTTGCCAGGCCATTACATTCTAGCCCTTCCATTGTTCCGCACACCACATCCTTACTGCCAGCATCCAGAGGCGTGTGTGTGTGTGTGTGTGTGTGTGTGTGTGTGTGTGTGTGTGTGTGTGTGTGTGTGTGTGTGTGTGTGTCATCTGCCATAAGACACACATCATTACCGTAGCCATAATTAGTGTAATGAGGCAGGTCAGGCCTTCTTAAAGGAGGAGAATGTGTCCACTTCCCTTAATGGGACGTGTGTGGCATGAGACACACCCATCCACCTACACTCTCATCCCTTGTCTACACTTAGTCTTTATCACTTGGTTCGTTGTGTAGTTCATTATCCAATTATCATTATCAGTTTTATCATTATCATTTCATGTACGCTAAGATGTTATGGCCGAACAAGTGCCCTAACTATATATATATATATATATTTTTTTTTTTTTTTTTTTTTTTTTTTTTATACTTTGTCGCTGTCTCCCGCGTTTGCGAGGTAGCGCAAGGAAACAGACGAAAGAAATGGCCCAACCCCCCCCCCCCCATACACATGTACATACACACGTCCACACACGCAAATATACATACCTACACAGCTTTCCATGGTTTACCCCAGACGCTTCACATGCCTTGATTCAATCCACTGACAGCACGTCAACCCCTGTATACCACATGACTCCAATTCACTCTATTCCTTGCCCTCCTTTCACCCTCCTGCATGTTCAGGCCCCGATCACACAAAATCTTTTTCACTCCATCTTTCCACCTCCAATTTGGTCTCCCTCTTCTCCTCGTTCCCTCCACCTCCGACACATATATCCTCTTGGTCAATCTCTCCTCACTCATTCTCTCCATGTGCCCAAACCATTTCAAAACACCCTCTTCTGCTCTCTCAACCACGCTCTTTTTATTTCCACACATCTCTCTTACCCTTACGTTACTTACTCGATCAAACCACCTCACACCACACATTGTCCTCAAACATCTCATTTCCAGCACATCCATCCTCCTGCGCACATCTCTATCCATAGCCCACGCCTCGCAACCATACAACATTGTTGGAACCACTATTCCCTCAAACATACCCATTTTTGCTTTCCGAGATAATGTTCTCGACTTCCACACATTTTTCAAGGCTCCCAAAATTTTCGCCCCCTCCCCCACCCTATGATCCACTTCCGCTTCCATGGTTCCATCCGCTGACAGATCCACTCCCAGATATCTAAAACACTTCACTTCCTCCAGTTTTTCCCCATTCAAACTCACCTCCCAATTGACTTGACCCTCACCCCTACTGTACCTAATAACCTTGCTCTTATTCACATTTACTCTCAACTTTCTTCTTCCACACACTTTACCAAACTCAGTCACCAGCTTCTGCAGTTTCTCACATGAATCAGCCACCAGCGCTGTATCATCAGCGAACAACAACTGACTCACTTCCCAAGCTCTCTCATCCCCAACAGACTTCATACTTGCCCCTCTTTCCAGGACTCTTGCATTTACCTCCCTTACAACCCCATCCATAAACAAATTAAACAACCATGGAGACATCACACACCCCTGCCGCAAACCTACATATATATATATATATATATATATATATATATATATATATATATATATATATATATATATGGGGTATCATAGGGTGGGTGAGGAGGCGACTGTTCTGGAAGCACTGAAGAAAGTGTGGTAAGAGTGAACGTTATCTGGGGGATGTTTCTGTAACACTGACATGAAGAAATGTCCTTTACTTGACCAACCTCACAGAACCCGACCTTCTCAAGTGAACCTTACAGAACCCGACCTTCTCGACTGACCTTATAGAACCCAAGCTTCCCGGGTGTCCTTAGAAAAGAAAAAAAATATCCAGACTTCCATACATAAGGTCTTTTAAGAACCCGTCTTACAGGAAGGCGACCTTGGGAGCGGAGCGCCCCCCTCCCCCACAACAACCTCCGCCCCCCCCAACCCGATGACAACCTCCGCCCCCCCTCCCCCGATAACAACCTCCCCCCCCCCCCCCCCGATAAGAATCAACACGCTAAGAAATTGCACTCCCGCCCCACCTGCCGCGTACGGTTAAGGGGCCGATAAAGCAGAACTATGGCCCTCGTAACCGGAGTCCCTTGTGCCGATAGCTCGTATGAGAGAGACGGAGGGTTGGGGGGGGGATAGGAGGAGGGACAGGAGGCGAGGGAGGGGGATAGGAGGAGGACAGGTTAGGGTGAGGGACAGGAGGAAGACAAGTGAGGGAGAGGGATAGGAGGAGGACAGGTGAGGGTGAGAGGGACAGGAGGAAGACAGGTGGTGATGGGGAGAGGGGGACAGGAGGAGGACAAGTCAGGTTGAGGGCCAGGAGGAAAGACAGGTGGTGCCAAAAGGGACGGGAGGGAAATGGGTGATGTGTGAGAAAATGACGGGAGGAAGACAGGGGATGTGGTGGGCGAGAGACAGGCGCATCACCAGGAGGATAGACCGGCTCAAGAGGAGCGAGGGATAGTAACGAGAGCAATACAGGTCGCTACGGATCAAGACAGGTCAGGGGTCAGGGTCGGGGTGGGGGCAGGAACGTGCTATACGTTGGCCAGCCTTCATGTTTACGGCTCGAGTGTAAACAGGAATGTTGGCAAACACGAGCGTGTCCGCCCCATGTGTAAACACCTGTATTAAGGGTGAAGGGTGTGGCGCAGTGTGGTGTAGTGCAGGGTAGAGCAGCGGAGTGCAGTGTAGGGTAGAGCAAGGTAGTGCAAAGCAACGTAGAGCAGTGTAGTGCAACGCAGTGCAGTGTAGAGTAGAGCAGTGCAAAGCAACATAGTGCAGTGTAGAGCAGTGCAGTGTAGTGTAGCGCAAAGCAACGTAGTGCAGTGCAGTGCAGTGAAGACTAAAGTGTACGGAGAGATGGACAAACCAGCCTGGCTTACAGTGAACACCTGACAATACCCCCCCTTCACTGCCAGCCACCCCCCCAACACACATCTCCCCTTGTAAACTACAGACACCAGACTACCAAGGTCATCTCCTCCACCCCTCCTTCCCTTCCCCCACGTCAAGATTGAGTGATGGGAGTCACTTGGAGAGCTCAGCCAAGCCAACACCCCCCAACTCAACCCACCCCCAACCCCCTAATCAACACCACCGCCACACCAGTCATCACCACACACATGCCAGCCCGCCAGCCTACAAGCCAGCCAGACTCAGGCTTTTAGTGATATTAAATAAACATTATTACCCGAGAGAGAGAGAGAGAGAGAGAGAGAGAGAGAGAGAGAGAGAGAGAGAGAGAGAGAGAGAGAGAGAGAGAGAGAGAGAGAGACCTTCCTGGGATAGACACACATCTTTGGTCTTCCTGGGATTTCCATATATCCAATCGTCCTGGCATAACTCACATAATCTCCTTCCTTCTTCTTTTCATTTTCCTTCGGTTTTACTGGCACCAAGCAAAGACCATACCAACCTCGTCATCTTCACTGAGCCCAGCACACCACCACCACCTCCTCGTCCCCTTCACTCACCTCCACTAGGAACCAGAGACCAGGGAGTAATAATTCATAGACAGATGTCTCCTTTCAGTTCGCCCTCCCGCCTTCCACCACACAGATAATCGAAGATTCGATCTTGCAACGAACGCCTAAGAGCGAAGGGAGCCTGGCTCTCTCTCTCTCTCTCTCTCTCTCTCTCTCTCTCTCTCTCTCTCTCTCTCTCTCTCTCTCTCTGTCTCATTCATCGTCATCAGCTGATGTTTTCTCACAGCTGTATGACGGTGCGACGGGAGCGAGACAGACAGACAGAGACGACTCGGCGTGAACCTGCCCTTCACACCCACGCGGGAGGGGAAGGCCCTCCACAAGGCTCTTAAAATGTTTACACAACGCCCCACGGCCGCCCTCACACACACACACACACACACACACACACACTAAGTCGCGGGGGTGATGGAAGAGCGCAATAAATGTGGGTGATAAATGATCCCCAATAAAAATAAGTCAAAATGAGGAGCAGCCTGGTAATTAGTCTTTCTTTGTTTACGGGGTAAGTCAAGAAATGCAGCCCAGAATCTATGCTCATTCCGTCTGTCTCTGGATTACGTCTATTGTACTCACTCTGTCTATCTCTGCATTACGTCTATTGTACTCACTCTGTCTTATCTCTGGATTACGTCTATTGTACTCACTCTGTCTATCTCTGGATTACGTCTATTGTACTCACTCTGTCTATCTCTGGATTACGTCTATTGTACTCACTCTGTCTATCTCTGGATTACGCCTATTGTACTCACTCTGTCTATCTCTGGATTACGTCTATTGTAGTCACTCTGTCTATCTCTGGATTAAGTCTATCATACTCACTCTGTCTATCTCTGGATTACGTCTATTATACTCACTCTATCTCTGGATTACGTCTATTGTACTCAATGTCTATCTCTGGATTACGTCTATTATACTCATTATCTCTGGATTACGTCTATTGTACTCACTCTGTCCATCTCTGGATTACGTCTATTATACTCACTCTGTCTATCTCTGAATTACGTCTATTATACTCTGTCTATCTCTGGATTACGTCTATTATACTCACTCTATCTCTGGATTACGTCTATTGTACTCACTGTCTATCTCTGGATTACGTCTATGATACTCACTCTGTCTATCTCTGAATTACGTCTATTGTACTCTGTCTATCTCTGGATTATGTCTATTTCACTCACTCTGTCGATCTCGGAATTCCGTCTATCAGTATTCTACGTCCATCTGTATTCTACGATTCGAACCAACAGGTTCACAAAAGGGTTTCAAATCTCATTCAAACCTTCCGTCTCAAATTCCAATACGCGAGTTTCTCTCTTATTAAAAGTTGACTTCAGAGGCGCTACGGTGTTGCATGGCCGCATCGGCAGCCGACGAACTAGCCGGATGCATAGCCAATCTCGACGCCAAACAAACGAGTTTACGCCAAACTTGTTGCAATAACCCGCCAACCTCATTACTGCCTCCACCAAGTTGGCCAGAGTGGCTTGCATCCGGATACAAGGGCAAACACAACCAGTGAGAAGACCATAATTACTTAACATTTCAGGCACACTAAAGCGCTCTCCCTGGGCTGCATGGAGTTGCTGCACCGCTATTTTCCCCGCTGGGTGTTGAGCCAGAGGGAGAGGTGGGTGAGGGAGGAGCCTTCTGCTTCACTGTCCTGTCTCCATCTATAGTGGTGGGTTCAGGGAGGAGCCTCCTGCTCTACTCTCCTGTCTCCATCTACACACATTAGGACCCGCAGGATACCATTGCTCTCCTTCGCCAGATAACCTTCGCTGCAGACCATCGGGATCTCTGTTACCCGGCTTTCCCATGTAGCGTCAGCCCCACATCCAACCCAGCCAGGAGCCACAAGCCCCTTAAGCGCCATCTGTGGCAGGAGGGTCGAACCTCACTGGAGATGATGACCGTGTCTCATGCCCTCGGGTTTTCTCCTCTTTTTTTAAGCTTTCCCGTCAAAGCTGCTCAACTCCCCCCCCCCCCCTCGATAAAGCTTGGTTCGTCCTTAGGCCTTTAAAGCTGAGGCAATGGTGTCGGTTGAGCTTTGGTTGGGTTGGGTTGGGTTGGGTTGGGTTAGGTTAGGTTAGGTTAGGTTAGCTTTGTTACGATGGGTCAGTTTTGTTAAATTAGGTTAAGCTTAATTTGGTTCGTTAAATTAAGTTAGTTTTCCTAAGGTCAGTTATGCTTAATTTAGTAAGGTTAAGTTCTAAGCTTAATTTCATTAGGTTAGGTTAGGTTTTAAGCTTATCTGGTTAGGTTAGGTTGTCTGTTGTGTTACATTAGCTTTAGCTGGTTAGGTTAGGTTAGATCAAGGTACGGTACTGCTACGTAATGTGCAAAAATTACTTGTTTTACGTGAGAGAGAGAGAGAGAGAGAGAGAGAGAGAGAGAGAGAGAGAGAGAGAGAGAGAGAGAGAGTCAGTCTTCAAACTTTACCCTCCAAATCTCCAACGTTTTTACTCCCTTAAACTCCAAAATGAGCCGAGATAATCAAATGTGTTGAGCTCGCTGCTTAAAACACACACACACACACACACACACACATAATATATATATATATATATATATATATATATATATATATATATATATATATATATATATATATATATATACACTAACACATTGTGGCATTAAAATAACCCCCGCCCCCCACCTCACAAACCCATACTCATTATTCAAGGGTTCAACAATTAATTAAGCAATCTATTTTACGAGTGGTAATACAGGTTTGCGGACAGGTTAATGAGGACAGCGCTCATATAATATGAGACACGATGACGACAGTGGAACGCCATCATCAACACATTGCATGACCTGATATTTACCACGGTGGTTCACACCATCTGGGGTCGTGCCTCCCCACCACACATGGCCCGGGGGGAGGACGTGGCCCGAGGCTATACGGAATTAACACATGGGTGGAGGCATCTCACGCGCGTCGCGCGGCCAGACAACGTTACGTGGGCTACTTACTAGGCTTACTAAGTCCGAACTAGTTCCTAGGCGAACTAGGTTTAGTGCTAGGGACTGGGCTATTACTAGTTCCTAGGCTAACTAGGTTTAGTGCTAGGGACTGGGCTATTACTAGTTCCTAGGCTAATTAGGTTTAGTGCTAGGGACTTGGGTATTACTAGTTCCTATGCTAACTAGGTTTAGTGCCATGGACTGGGCTATTACTAGTTCCTAGGCTAACTAGGTTTAGTGCTAGGGACTGGGCTATTACTAGTTCCTAGGCTAACTAGGTTAAAAACCTGCACTTACTTAAAAAGGGACAGAGCTTAGTAAACGATCAAACAGGGGGCTAGTATTGACCACAGGTCCTGTCAAAAACCACCAAAAAAACCAGAGACGCGCCCAGGTCGGCGAAGGGCCCGTCCGTCCACCCACTCGCAGGCCCTCGCTCTCTCAACACGCCTTCCATAAACCATATCACGGGGCAGCTAGCTGGACACGCGCCGAAGCTGCGCACGGAATGAATACGTCTTCCCAGCACTTGGGCGAGGTGGGGCTGGAGGCCGATCATTTCTTCCCTCTGGGTAGGCAGGGGTTTTCTTTGCAGAGACGAGCCATACCCACTGCCGAAAACCTACGGCGATCTGGTACAACTCTGGTCGCGTCTCGGAGGTCAAAAACCACCTCCTCCTCCCGCTGGATCGTCTGGTCGCACGATTGGCCAAGCGAAGCCCGCTGGTGCGGGGCTCCCACGTCTGAGGGAGGACTCGTGGCTGTCTGCACCACAGTATTCTGGGGTCTCCTTCACCCCCGGCCTTGCGCCATGGCCTGATGTTTGGCCTAGATCAGCAGCGTCGAGGGCCAAGGCCACGTCACACCCACAAAAGGGGGGGGGGGGGGGTCATACCTTAATACTCCAAGGGTCGTACCGTCGTGCTCGAGGGGTCGTACCGTCGTGCTCGAGGTGTCGTACCGTCGTGCTCGAGGGGTCGTACCGTCGTGCTTGAGGTGTCGTACCGTCGTGCTCGAGGTGTCGTACCGTCGTGCTCGAGGGGTCGTACCGTCGTGCTTGAGGTGTCGTACCGTCGAGCTCGAGGTGTCGTAACGTCGTGCTTGAGGGCTGTAAGGTCGTGTCGCAACAGCCGTGCTGTCGCCCATCATGGGGTTCAACTCACTCTGGGCTCATATTCTCCATCATCATCATCATATTCCTCCATGTAAATTAATGATCTCCGTTCATATACCAACGACAGGTAATGTATATATATATATATAAATTCTGGGAGGAACGTACCACGGACGTACTCGAGAACACGCGAACATGAGAGAGGAAAAGAAGCGTGGAAGAAAAATCTCGCGCAAACCTTTTGTGGCGATGCGGGAGGCAACATGAATGCATCAGGAGGGGGGTCAGGTCTTCTTGACCTGGCCTGAGGTCATGTAAGACAGACCTCCCCCCTCTGGCCACACGCACGGACCACCATCACGGGCCACCAGCCGAGGTCCATCTCCCACCCTACCCCCTGGCCTCAGCAACCAAAGACCCTCGTTACATAATGCATCTAAAAATCCCTCGCGGACACGTTGGCCAAATCCAGACTCTTCCTTTCTATTTTCACCCGTTTGTAGCGGACGAAAGAAACCCCAATTCTCTCTTTCTGGGGTTCGGATGAGTTCAATTTCTTTTCAGTCTTCCCCCTCTTCCCCCCCCCCCGCCCTTCTTTTGCGCCCGCTCAGGTGGACTCGTGGGGCTGGCGTCGCTAGCTAGCTGGGTCGTGTCCTCTGAATGCTTCATGACCGGCGGGTGGGTGTCGGTGTCCCGATGTAGAGAGGTACGCCTCGCCTGACACACCCGCAGTCCGGCCGGTGGCTGGAACGCCTCCTCCTCAATATTCCATGCGTCAGGAGTGGACGCCGAGTTCAGCGCCACGCATCCCACAATGCACGTGAACCCTTCCACGGCCAAAGCCAGCATTCCTCCTCCCTCTGCCGGCGCGCGGGGCATGGAAATGCTCAAGCGAGGTCCTTCAAGTTCCCTCCTCCAGGAGGGACGGGACGCTTGGGCCGACTTTGTGGCTCTTAGATATCCAATCAGACGCTTCCCGACTATATCTCAAGAGGCGGGGATACGGTATCTCACCTCACCTCCAGCCAGAAAGTTAAAAAGCTTTTGAGAAGGGAAGCTGATCTGTCGTCCCGGCGAAGCTTTGTATGCTGGAGCGAGCGGCCATCATGGCGCCTCTGGAAGGAGAGAGGGGGGGAATGCCTGGACTGCAGGACGCACACACACACACACACACACACACACACGATACGTTACCTCAAGGCTCTCTCTCTCTCTCTCTCTCTCTCTCTCTCTCTCTCTCTCTCTCTCTCTCTCTCTCTCTCTCCGCCTTGACAACACACCACAGGTCAAAACAAACCGATGTTACGGCTCGTCTCACAACGTAGCCTATAAATGCATTTCAATCACTGTGGCCCCCCCACCCACCCAGTCCGTGGGCCTCTTGTGCGCGCCCCTGTATCCTCGGACAAAATCACACGGTGGATGGACCTTCCACAACCTGGGGGGTTGTGGCTCGGCGCGACACAAGACTTACAGGGGAGGAGATAAGAACAATTTGGGAATGTCCCAAAGGTATGGTTTAAGAGAACTGGAGTAAACAGTTAGTTAGTTTTGGAACCTCTTACTGTAAAGCCTTCCCTTTGTGGTAGGCAGGTGAGAGAGAGAGAGAGAGAGAGAGAGAGAGAGAGAGAGAGAGAGAGAGAGATAGGGGGGGAGGGGGTGTGAAGACCTGACCTTCCAGGGATGACGACGAACACTGCTCGTGTCTGACCACCAGGTTAACAGGTGGTGGTTCTTCGTTTTCGCTCGACGCACGGTGGCCCCGGGGGGTGTGTGTGTTCACGGTGTAACCAGCCTCAGGTCAACCTGATCCAAAAGGGCGTCGACGATTGTCTCATCCCTTCTTCAGGGCGACGGTCCTGGCCCTTGGTGGGGGGGGGGGGGGTTATGACAGCCTGGCCCTTGACTTGGTTTCGCAAAGGTCAGGTCACGACCCCTGGGCCAAACAGAACCGTCGTGGCCAAGTGACTGGCCTCTTCACTATTGACCACTGACGATGGCTTAAGTCACCGTACTCACGAGGGTAAGTCATCGTACTCAGGAGGGTAAGTCATCGTACTCAGGAGGGTAAGTCATCGTACTCACGACGGTAAGTCATCGTACTCACGAGGGTAAATCATCGTACTCAGGAGGGTAAGTCATCGTACTCACGAGGGTAAGTCATCGTACTCAGGAGGGTAAGTCATCGTACTCAGGAGGGTAAGTCATCGTACTCAGGAGGGTAAGTCATCGTACTCACGAGGGTAAGTCATCGTACTCAGGAGGGTAAGTCATCGTACTCAGGAGGGTAAGTCATCGTACTCAGGAGGGTAAGTCATCGTACTCACGAGGGTAAGTCATCGTACTCAGGAGGGTAAGTCATCGTACTCAGGAGGGTAAGTCATCGTACTCAGGAGGGTAAGTCATCGTACTCAGGAGGGTAAGTCATCGTACTCACGACGGTAAGTCATCGTACTCACGAGGGTAAATCATCGTACTCAGGAGGGTAAGTCATCGTACTCACGAGGGTAAGTCATCGTACTCAGGAGGGTAAGTCATCGTACTCACGAGGGTAAGTCATCGTACTCAGGAGGGTAAGTCATCGTACTCAGGAGGGTAAGTCATCGTACTCAGGAGGGTAAGTCATCGTACTCACGAGGGTAAGTCATCGTACTCACGACGGTAAGTCATCGTACTCAGGAGGGTAAGTCATCGTACTCAGGAGGGTAAGTCATCGTACTCACGACGGTAAGTCATCGTACTCAGGAGGGTAAGTCATCGTACTCACGAGGGTAAGTCATCGTACTCACGACGGTAAGTCATCGTACTCAGGAGGGTAAGTCATCGTACTCACGAGGGTAAGTCATCGTACTCACGAGGGTAAGTCATCGTACTCAGGAGGGTAAGTCATCGTACTCACGACGGTAAGTCATCGTACTCAGGAGGGTAAGTCATCGTACTCAGGAGGGTAAGTCATCGTACTCAGGAGGGTAAGTCATCGTACTCACGAGGGTAAGTCATCGTACTCAGGAGGGTAAGTCATCGTACTCACGACGGTAAGTCATCGTACTCAGGAGGGTAAGTCATCGTACTCAGGAGGGTAAGTCATCGTACTCACGAGGGTAAGTCATCGTACTCAGGAGGGTAAGTCATCGTACTCAGGAGGGTAAGTCATCGTACTCAGGAGGGTAAGTCATCGTACTCACGAGGGTAAGTCATCGTACTCAGGAGGGTAAGTCATCGTACTCAGGAGGGTAAGTCATCGTACTCACGACGGTAAGTCATCGTACTCACGAGGGTAAGTCATCGTACTCACGAGGGTAAGTCATCGTACTCACGACGGTAAGTCATCGTACTCAGGAGGGTAAGTCATCGTACTCAGGAGGGTAAGTCATCGTACTCAGGAGGGTAAGTCATCGTACTCACGAGGGTAAGTCATCGTACTCACGAGGGTAAGTCATCGTACTCAGGAGGGTAAGTCATCGTACTCAGGAGGGTAAGTCATCGTACTCAGGAGGGTAAGTCATCGTACTCACGAGGGTAAGTCATCGTACTCAGGAGGGTAAGTCATCGTACTCAGGAGGGTAAGTCATCGTACTCACGAGGGTAAGTCATCGTACTCACGACGGTAAGTCATCGTACTCAGGAGGGTAAGTCATCGTACTCAGGAGGGTAAGTCATCGTACTCAGGAGGGTAAGTCATCGTACTCAGGAGGGTAAGTCATCGTACTCAGGAGGGTAAGTCATCGTACTCAGGAGGGTAAGTCATCGTACTCAGGAGGGTAAGTCATCGTACTCAGGAGGGTAAGTCATCGTACTCAGGAGGGTAAGTCATCGTACTCAGGAGGGTAAGTCATCGTACTCAGGAGGGTAAGTCATCGTACTCAGGAGGGTAAGTCATCGTACTCAGGAGGGTAAGTCATCGTACTCAGGAGGGTAAGTCATCGTACTCAGGAGGGTAAGTCATCGTACTCAGGAGGGTAAGTCATCGTACTCAGGAGGGTAAGTCATCGTACTCAGGAGGGTAAGTCATCGTACTCAGGAGGGTAAGTCATCGTACTCAGGAGGGTAAGTCATCGTACTCAGGAGGGTAAGTCATCGTACTCACGAGGGTAAGTCATCGTACTCAGGAGGGTAAGTCATCGTACTCACGAGGGTAAGTCATCGTACTCACGAGGGTAAGTCATCGTACTCACGACGGTAAGTCATCGTACTCAGGAGGGTAAGTCATCGTACTCAGGAGGGTAAGTCATCGTACTCACGAGGGTAAGTCATCGTACTCAGGAGGGTAAGTCATCGTACTCACGACGGTAAGTCATCGTACTCACGACGGTAAGTCATCGTACTCACGAGGGTAAGTCATCGTACTCACGAGGGTAAGTCATCGTACTCAGGAGGGTAAGTCATCGTACTCACGAGGGTAAGTCATCGTACTCAGGAGGGTAAGTCATCGTACTCACGACGGTAAGTCATCGTACTCACGACGGTAAGTCATCGTACTCACGACGGTAAGTCATCGTACTCACGACGGTAAGTCATCGTACTCAGGAGGGTAAGTCATCGTACTCAGGAGGGTAAGTCATCGTACTCAGGAGGGTAAGTCATCGTACTCACGAGGGTAAGTCATCGTACTCAGGAGGGTAAGTCATCGTACTCACGAGGGTAAGTCATCGTACTCAGGAGGGTAAGTCATCGTACTCAGGAGGGTAAGTCATCGTACTCAGGAGGGTAAGTCATCGTACTCACGACGGTAAGTCATCGTACTCACGACGGTAAGTCATCGTACTCACGACGGTAAGTCATCGTACTCAGGAGGGTAAGTCATCGTACTCACGACGGTAAGTCATCGTACTCACGACGGTAAGTCATCGTACTCACGACGGTAAGTCATCGTACTCAGGAGGGTAAGTCATCGTACTCACGACGGTAAGTCATCGTACTCACGACGGTAAGTCATCGTACTCAGGAGGGTAAGTCATCGTACTCACGACGGTAAGTCATCGTACTCACGAGGGTAAGTCATCGTACTCACGACGGTAAGTCATCGTACTCAGGAGGGTAAGTCATCGTACTCACGAGGGTAAGTCATCGTACTCACGACGGTAAGTCATCGTACTCACGAGGGTAAGTCATCGTACTCACGACGGTAAGTCATCGTACTCACGACGGTAAGTCATCGTACTCAGGAGGGTAAGTCATCGTACTCACGAGGGTAAGTCATCGTACTCAGGAGGGTAAGTCATCGTACTCAGGAGGGTAAGTCATCGTACTCACGACGGTAAGTCATCGTACTCAGGAGGGTAAGTCATCGTACTCACGAGGGTAAGTCATCGTACTCACGAGGGTAAGTCATCGTACTCAGGAGGGTAAGTCATCGTACTCACGACGGTAAGTCATCGTACTCAGGAGGGTAAGTCATCGTACTCACGAGGGTAAGTCATCGTACTCACGACGGTAAGTCATCGTACTCACGACGGTAAGTCATCGTACTCAGGAGGGTAAGTCATCGTACTCACGACGGTAAGTCATCGTACTCAGGAGGGTAAGTCATCGTACTCACGACGGTAAGTCATCGTACTCACGACGGTAAGTCATCGTACTCACGACGGTAAGTCATCGTACTCAGGAGGGTAAGTCATCGTACTCACGAGGGTAAGTCATCGTACTCAGGAGGGTAAGTCATCGTACTCACGAGGGTAAGTCATCGTACTCAGGAGGGTAAGTCATCGTACTCAGGAGGGTAAGTCATCGTACTCACGAGGGTAAGTCATCGTACTCACGAGGGTAAGTCATCGTACTCAGGAGGGTAAGTCATCGTACTCACGAGGGTAAGTCATCGTACTCAGGAGGGTAAGTCATCGTACTCACGACGGTAAGTCATCGTACTCAGGAGGGTAAGTCATCGTACTCAGGAGGGTAAGTCATCGTACTCAGGAGGGTAAGTCATCGTACTCACGACGGTAAGTCATCGTACTCAGGAGGGTAAGTCATCGTACTCACGAGGGTAAGTCATCGTACTCACGAGGGTAAGTCATCGTACTCACGACGGTAAGTCATCGTACTCACGAGGGTAAGTCATCGTACTCACGACGGTAAGTCATCGTACTCACGACGGTAAGTCATCGTACTCACGACGGTAAGTCATCGTACTCACGACGGTAAGTCATCGTACTCACGACGGTAAGTCATCGTACTCACGACGGTAAGTCATCGTACTCAGGAGGGTAAGTCATCGTACTCACGACGGTAAGTCATCGTACTCACGACGGTAAGTCATCGTACTCAGGAGGGTAAGTCATCGTACTCACGACGGTAAGTCATCGTACTCACGAGGGTAAGTCATCGTACTCACGACGGTAAGTCATCGTACTCACGACGGTAAGTCATCGTACTCACGACGGTAAGTCATCGTACTCACGAGGGTAAGTCATCGTACTCACGAGGGTAAGTCATCGTACTCAGGAGGGTAAGTCATCGTACTCACGAGGGTAAGTCATCGTACTCACGAGGGTAAGTCATCGTACTCAGGAGGGTAAGTCATCGTACTCACGAGGGTAAGTCATCGTACTCACGACGGTAAGTCATCTTTTTCTTTTACTTTTTTTTTTCGGTTTTAAAAACTTTCGTATCGCATGCAGCGCTGTGGGGGAGGAGGAGGGGGGGGGGGGTTAACTCAGATAATGGGCGGGGCGTAAGTTAAAGAGACGGGCATTAAGAAACCAGTGCGTCTCTGGGGTGAGTTAAGACTTTACGGGGGAGGGAGGAGGGGGGGGATGTGTGTGTGTGTGTCTGGGGGTAAGGGGTGGGTGGTGGTTCCTTGGGTGGGTGAGAGAGAGAGAGAGAGAGAGAGAGAGAGAGAGAGAGAGAGAGAGAGAGAGAGAGAGAGAGAGAGTTAAGCATTTTTGTGTACTTAGTAAGTGTGTGTGTGTGTGTGTGTGTGTGTGTGTGTGTGTGTGTGACGGTACGAGCCGTGGGTAGGAACGCTGCCTGACCTCTGACCTGACCCCGGAGGTGTCAGGTCGTCAACTGCCCAGGCCATCGTATCCGAGGGTCGTACCGACCAATCACCTGCCCAGTAACCTAACCAACCAGCTGGCTGGCTGGCTAGTCACCTAACCAATCAACCAGCTGGCTGGCTAGTCACTTAACCAATCAACCAGCTGGCTGGCTAGTCACTTAACCAATCAACCAGCTGGCTGGCCAGCACCCAACCTATCAACCAGCTGGCTGGCTAGTCACTTAACCAATCAACCAGCTGGCTGGCCAGTCACCTAACCTATCAACCAGCTGGCTGGCCAGTCACCTAACCTATCAACCAGCTGGCTGGCTAGTCACCTAACTAATCAACCAGCTGGCTGGCTAGTCACTTAACCAATTAACCAGCTGGCTGGCTAGTCACTTAACCAATCAACCAGCTGGCTGACCAGTCACCTAACCTATCAACCAGCTGGCTGGCCAGTCACCTAACCAATCAACCAGCTGGCTGGCCAGTCACCTAACCTATCAACCAGCTGGCTGGCCAGTCACCTAACCTATCAACCAGCTGGCTGGCCAGTCACCTAACCTATCAACCAGCTGGCTGGCCAGTCACCTAACCTATCAACCAGCTGGCTGGCCAGTCACCTAACCAACCAACCAACCAGCTGGCTGGCCAGTCACCTAACCTATCAACCAGCTGGCTGGCCAGTCACCTAACCTATCAACCAGCTGGCTGGCTAGTCACCTAACCAATCAACCAGCTGGCTGGCTAGTCACTTAACCAATCAACCAGCTGGCTGGCTAGTCACTTAACCAATCAACCAGCTGGCTGACCAGTCACCTAACCTATCAACCAGCTGGCTGGCCAGTCACCTAATCAATCAACCAGCTGGCTGGCCAGTCACCTAACCTATCAACCAGCTGGCTGGCCAGTCACCTAACCAACCAACCAACCAGCTGGCTGGCCAGTCACCTAACCTATCAACCAGCTGGCTGGCCAGTCACCTAACCTATCAACCAGCTGGCTGGCTAGTCACCTAACCAATCAACCAGCTGGCTGGCTAGTCACTTAACCAATCAACCAGCTGGCTGGCTAGTCACTTAACCAATCAACCAGCTGGCTGACCAGTCACCTAACCTATCAACCAGCTGGCTGGCCAGTCACCTAATCAATCAACCAGCTGGCTGGCCAGTCACCTAACCTATCAACCAGCTGGCTGGCCAGTCACCTAACCTATCAACCAGCTGGCTGGCCAGTCACCTAATCAATCAACCAGCTGGCTGGCCAGTCACCTAACCAATCAACCAGCTGGCTGGCTAGTCACTTAACCAATCAACCAGCTGGCTGGCTAGTCACCTAACCTATCAACCAGTTGGCTGGCCAGTCACCTAACCTATCAACCAGCTGGCTGGCCAGTCACCTAACCAATCAACCAGCTGGCTGGCCAGTCACCTAACCAATCAACCAGCTGGCTGGCCAGTCACCTAACCAATCAACCAGCTGGCTGGCTAGTCACCTAACCTATCAACCAGCTGGCTGGCCAGTCACCTAACCTATCAACCAGCTGGCTGGCCGGTCACCTAACCAACCAACCAGCTGGCTGGCTAGTCACCTAACCAATCAACCAGCTGGCTGGCCAGTCACCTAACCAATCAACCAGTTGGCTGGCCGGTCACCTAACCAATCAACCAGCTGGCTGGCCAGTCACCTAACCTATCAACCGACCAGCTAGTCCAAGTGATGAACCAGCTGCCCCTCAGCAGCTGGCTACACCCCTAGTAACCTGCCTCGTACCTTCACGGGCAATGAGCTCCAGTACGACATTTCTCCGCCTCGCTTCCCACTAAGTCCAGTCGGCAGCGAGTGCTCACCCCCCCCACCTGCCCTGCCAGACGTACGTTAATTATTTCGCGGGACCGTCTTAATGATGCATTCTAACCCGTGATTTGCATATGTATTGCCCGCGTGTGCTTCACAATGAAGATCTGCATATGTATAGCCTATGACGGATGCTTCATGATCAAAATTTGCATATGTATAGCCTATGCGTAATTTGTACATGTATACTTCAAAATCAAAATTTCAATATGTATAGCCTATGCGTAATTTGTACATGTATACTTCAAAATCAAAATTTGCACATGTATAGCCTATGTGTGATTAGCATATGTATACTTCATCATCATAATCTGCATATTATGTATAGCCTATGTGTGTGTGTGTGTGTGTGTGTGTGTGTGTGTGTGCCTGTGTCGTGTGTGTGTGTGTGCCTGTGTTGTGTGTGTGTGTGTGTGTGTGCCTGTGTTGTGTGTGTGTGTGTGTGTGTGTGTGTGTGTGTGTGTGTGTGTGTGTGTGTGTGTGTGTGTGCCTGTGTCGTGTGTGTGTGTGTGTGTGTGTGTGTGTGTGTGTGTGCCTGTGTCGTGTGTGTGTGTGTGTGTGTGTGTGTGCCTGTGTCGTGTGTGTGTGTGTGTGTGCCTGTGTTGTGTGTGTGTGTGTGTGTGCCTGTGTTGTGTGTGTGTGTGTGTGTGTGTGTGCCTGTGTCGTGTGTGTGTGTGTGTGTGTGTGTGTGTGTGTGTGTGTGTGTGCCTGTGTCGTGTGTGTGTGTGTGTGTGTGTGTGGCTGTGTCGTGTGTGTGTGTGTGTGTGTGTGTGTGTGCCTGTGTTGTGTGTGTGTGTGTGTGTGTGTGCCTGTGTCGTGTGTGTGTGTGTGTGTGTGTGTGTGTGTGTGCCTGTGTTGTGTGTGTGTGTGTGTGTGTGTGCCTGTGTTGTGTGTGTGTGTGTGTGTGTGTGTTGTGTGTGTGTGTGTGTCATCTCGGCGTCGGTCATCTCAGCTTATTAAAGCTGGCAGGCAGCTCAGGCTGGGCTGGTTGCCTAGGGTTCCTCCAGAGCCGATACAGCGCCTGCTCCCCCCATCCCTCCTTCCCTCATCTTCCCCCCAGCGCCATGGGACTGAGGGAGGAACTGCCCTCCACACTTCACTGCACTATATTCGTGTGTATATATATATATATATATATATATATATATATATATATATATATATATATATATATATATATATATATAGTGCATATGAACGCGTACTTCCATATAACACACAAACCTCCAACAGTCAGGATCGAACCCGGGACCCCTCCGTGGCAGGCGGGAGTGCTACCGCTAGGCTGTGTGTGTGTGTGTGTGTGTGTGTGTGTGTGTGTGTGTGTGTGTGGTCAGGTGTGGAGGTGGAGGTGTTCATGTGTGGAGTGTGAGCACGACGGTACGACCCTTGAGTACGACGGTGCGACCCTTGAGTACGACGATACGACGCTGAGTACGACGGTACGACCCTTGGGCATCAAGGCCAGGCCTGCGTGAGCGAGGGGTCGTACCAAGCTGTTCAAGGGTCGTCCCGTCGTACTGAAGGGTCGTACCGTCGTGCTGAAGGGTCGTACCGACATGTTGAAGGGTCGTACCGTCGTGTTGAAGGGTCGTACCGTCGCGCCCAAGCGTCGTACCGTATCGTTCAAGCCCTTCCATTCACACCTAACAAACCACCACCATTTCCTCTGACTGCACAACCCAAATGTTGCAGAAAACTTCCAATTACGAACCCAATTCACATTTTCTATCATTTTCTCTCCTAATAATCCCAACAGCATCGAAGCAACAACACCAAAAACACAATCATAATAATTCATGACAGAAAACGGTGCAGGCTCCAGGGGACACCATCAGAATTATACAGACGCCACTCCACCGGTCCCCCTCCCTCACTCCCTCCCCACGTCCCTCACTCCCTCCCCACCTCCCTCACTCCCTCCCCACCTCCGAGTCATCATGGACTTCGGTGGCTATCTAGTTCCGCACGCGTAAACGACGGCTGGTACTCACATGGTCAGGTTGGAGATGAAGGCGTTCGCGGGGAGCATGATGCTGAAGACGGCTTCCTGCGCGTCCAGGGACGGGTTACGGATCTTGCAGGTGACGGTGGTGACGGCGTAACGGGAGATGACCACGGACTGGATGTGGTACGAGATGATCTGCAGGTCCCTCTCCGTCCACGACTCCACGGGGTCCGGCGACACCTGCGAGGGCGAGCCACAGGACGTCTCCTGGAGGAGGAGAGAGGAGAGAGAGGGTTTAGTCCTGCGGGAGGGTCCTTCCTGCTGGTGTAGAAGGGGAGGGTGAGGGAGTAGTAGCAGTGCAGAGGTGGTGTTGGTTCCTCACGCTGTCACCCAGGCGAGCCACAGGACGTCCTCCTGGAGGAGGAGAGAGAGAGAGAGAGGGTTTATTCCTGCGGGAGGGTCCTTCCTGCTGGGGTAGAAGGGAAGGGTAGGTATAGTGCAGAGGTGGTGTTGGTCCCTCGCGGTGTCACCCAGGCGAGCCACAGGACGTCCTCCTGGAGGAGGAGGAGGAGGAGGAGGAGAGAGAGGGAGGGTTACTCCTGCGGGAGGGTCCTTCCTGCTGGGGGAGAAGGGGAAGGTAGGTATTAGTGCAGAGATGGTGTTGGTTCCTCGCGGTGTCATCCATGTATTCACAATGCAACATTTATTCATTGTCTCCCTATCCTTCAATCATTTTTCATCTTTCTTTCGTGAGTCATTTCTTTCATCATCGGTCCTTCCTTCCTTCATTCATCCCTTCACGTGGGTGAGTCGTGTATCACCTTATCCTTCCTTCACCATTCGTCTCTCCTTCCTTCATCCTTCACAGCACTCACGCACCAATCATGTCCTTCCAGCATCATTCACGCACCAATCATGTCCTTCCTTCATCATTCACGCACCAATCATGTCCTTCCTTCATCATTCACGCACCAATCATGTCCTTCCTTCATCATTCACGCACCAATCATGTCCTTCCCAGATCATTCACCCCCACAGCTCTCACTCTTGTCAAGACACCACAAGACAGACCAGCCTAAGCCTCACCGAAGCTTTCAAGCTTAATCCTAAACCTCAAAAGCTTAAAAGCCTCAACACCGGGAGTCGCCACCCAGCTTAAAGCTCCACTTACACAGGTTGAACCAGGTGACACGTCGATCCGCACGTAGCAATCTAAACTTATACAGCTTCATTCAGGCAACGGAGCAACACAATACAAGAAAATACAGTAGAACTCCATATACACACAGCCCCCTCCCCCCCCCAACAACCAAATACAGCAATACAGTGTATCAATATATCAGCGTTCACAGCATCACTATCTATAGATATCTGGGATCACATAAAGATATACTGAAATAACAACACTGAAAATCAGACACACACACGTATATATATATATATATATATATATATATATATATATATATATATATATATATATATATATATATATATTATCCCTGGGGATAGGGGAGAAAGAATACTTAACACGTATTCCCTGCGTGTCGTAGAAGGCGACTAAAAGGGAAGGGAGCGGGGGGCTGGAAATATATATATGTATATATATATATATATATATATATATATATATATATATATATATATATATATATATATAAGAGAAACAATGTCTTCTGTCGAGTTAACAACAGCTATACAGTACACGCACACCACGCTCCAACATGTAAAACAAAACAAAAAAAATTTTTCTTTTGACAAAAATTGTTGAAATCGCTGGCGAAAAGTGTACAATGGCCTCTCTCTCTCTCTCTCTCTCTCTCTCTCTCTCTCTCTCTCTCTCTCTCTCTCTCTCTCTCTCCACTTCACCATGGGGTTCAGAGTGATCAACCAAACTGTCACTACAAGCTCTCGACAGTGTATTTCGTTCAGGATATTACAAAAGTGACGCTACATTACGCCGGATTTTCTCTTGTAGTAACGGCGTAACCCACCCTCAAACCCCCCCCCCCCCCGCCCATCTGTAACACTGAGATGTGCTCGAAAATCGAGACATAGAAAACGGTTGTGCATGTCTACAGAACACGGGATGCTGGGAGGACGGTGGAGTGTTTTAACTTACAAGACCTGTGTGTGTGTGTGTGTGTGTGTGTGTGTGTGTGTGTGTGTGTGTGTGTAACACAATACAACACGGCTCTAGTGAAATATCTGAAAACATTTTCCCTCTATTGCAACATTTTTTCTGCTGCACAGTGTTGTACGTGGGGGGGGGGGGGGGGAGGGGGGGAGGAGGGCGAGGGGGGGAGTGGTAGTTACCCCCCCCCCCCATCCATCACAACCATATCCCCCCCTCCCTTTCAACCCCCCCCATCCATCACAACCATCCCCCCATTCAAAACCATAAGTCCTCTCTCCCCCCACATCAACACTACCTCCAGCCCTTCCATCACCACTGCCAGACGCCTCCCACCCATGCAACCCCCCCATCTCTCTCTCTCTCTCTCTCTCTCTCTCTCTCTCTCTCTCCCATTAGACACCTCCCCCAGGAGGAAGTCTGACCGTTTCAAAAGACGTCTAAAGACACCACACTACTGACGACCCCTCCTCCCCCTACACACACACAGACACACACACACACACACACACACACACACACACACCATTTCCCTCCCCCCTCCTCAAATTCTTCGTTCGTGCCACCGTAAGCTTGGCTTGTGACATTTCAGAAGCTTAAGAGAAGCGAGCCAAGCTGAAATTGAAATTCTGCATTAGAGTTTCCGTCACTCTCCAGCCATAATGGAGAGGACAGTGCCATGCCACAAGAACCCAGGGGTCGGGAGGAGGACCCTGGATCGGGAATGGTTCCAGGTGAGGCGAGGCGAGGCAGCCCGTCACCACAAGGGTTGTGTCTCCTGCTGTGGTAGAGACGGAGGCTGGAGGACGAGGACGAAGCCTGGAGGACGAGGACTAGGACGAAGCCTGGAGGACGAGGACGGAGCCTGGAGGACGAGGACGAGGACGGAGCCTGGAGGTCGAGGACGAGTACGAAGCCTGGAGGACGAGGACGGAGCCTGGAGGACGAGGACGAGTACGAAGCCTGGAGGACGAGGACGGAGGTGATGGTGGTGATGGTGATGGTGAGTGGTGGTGATGGTGATGGTGATGGTGGTGGTGACGGTGATGGTGATGATGGTGATGGTGTCAGAGGGCGAGCAGTTCCTTCAAGGTGGATGCTGGGACACAGGAGGACAACCACAGGGACCAAACCACGAGGAAATGAGGCCAGAAACTTGTAAGAAAAAAAAAAAAAAATAATATTCCTGGACACAATCGTGGCTGAAATGGGTTCTAAAGTGATGGAGATGAAGGCGGGGGAATGTGGACGAAAGTTTCACAAAGTTGGGTGATGGTGGAGAAGCTTCCACCCCCCCCACACGAGTGTAAAACTTCCCCTCCACTCCACAACCCCCACTCCACCTACAGCCCAAACGGGAAATTACAGCCAACCAGGTAATTGCATAGTTTGACACGCCATCAACACAGTGCACCATTACAATCCTCTCCCACACCCCCCTCCCCATGTCCCATCCCGCTCCAGTAACAACCCAATCCCCTGTACACTACCCCTCCCCCCCACCCACACCACCCACTAAACTCTCCCCACCCACACCACCCAGTAACCTCCCCCACACCCACACCATCCAGTAAACTCTCCCCACCCACACCACCCAGTAACCTCTCCCACACCCACACCACCCACTAAACTCTCCCCACCCACACCACCCAGTAACCTCCCCCACACCCACACCACCCACTAAACTCTCCCCACCCACACCACCCAGTAACCTCTCCCACACCCACACCACCCAGTAAACTCTCCCACACCCACACCACCCAGTAAACTCTCCCACACCCACACCATCCAGTAAACTCTCCCACACCCACACCACCCAGTAACCTCCCCCACACCCACACCACCCAGTAACCTCCCCCACACCCACACCACCCAGTAAACTCTCCCCACCCACACCACCCAGTAAACTCACCCACACCATCCAGTAAACTCTCCCACACCTACACCACCCAGTAAACTCTTCCCACCCACACCACCCAGTAACCTCTCCCACACCCACACCACCCAGTAACCTCTCCCACACCCACACCACCCAGTAAACTCTCCCCACTCACACCACCCAGTAAACTCTCCCCACCCACACCACCCAGTAACCTCCCCCACACCCACACCACCCAGTAAACTCTTCCCACCCACACCACCCAGTAACCTCTCCCACACCCACACCACCCAGTAACCTCCCCCACACCCACACCACCCAGTAAACTCTCCCCACCCACACCACCCAGTAAACTCTTCCCACCCACACCACCCAGTAAACTCTCCACACCCACACCA
Organism: Panulirus ornatus; assembly: GCF_036320965.1. Classification (NCBI taxonomy): domain Eukaryota; kingdom Metazoa; phylum Arthropoda; class Malacostraca; order Decapoda; family Palinuridae; genus Panulirus; species Panulirus ornatus. Next base: position 20,476,851 of record NC_092246.1, on the reverse strand, counting down.
CCCAGTAAACTCTCCCACACCCACACCACCCAGTAAACTCTCCACACCCACACCATCCAGTAAACTCTCCCACACCCACACCACCCAGTAAACTCTCCCCACCCACACCACCCAGTAAACTCTCCCACACCCACACCACCCAGTAACCTCCCCCACACCCACACCACCCAGTAAACTCTCCTCACCCACACCACCCAGTAAACTCTCCTCACCCACACCACCCAGTAAACTCTTCCCACCCACACCACCCAGTAACCTCTCCCACACCCACACCACCCAGTAACCTCTCCCACACCCAAACCACCCAGTAACCTCCCCCACACCCACACCACCCAGTAAACTCTCCTCACCCACACCACCTTCCTCCCCAAACGAGAAAAACCCACCCCCACCCCCTCCCGCCCTCTCTCCCAAATCCCCCTCCCCCTCCCCCCCTTCCTGTTCACCATACCGTTCAGTCTTCCTAGGGCGCCTCCCGCCCCCCCCCCCGGGACCTCATTAGCGCCCCCCCCATAATTAATGAAGGCCCTTACATAACACAAGGGTGGCCCCCCCCCCCCCAAGCCGTCAGACGGGGGGGGGGGATGGTGGGAGGGGTGAGGGATGGTGGAGGGAATAATACGGGCAAATACGCACATTCTATAACCCCCCCTACCCCCACCCCAGAAGAAAAAATACGGACGCGTGAAAAACGTTAAGATGATAAAAATACGGAGACCTGGTGGGTGGGCGCCAGGAGATAACACACAGTCATTGCGTCCGGACACGTGGTATAATAAGCACGCGTAATAAGACACGTGAAAAAAGAAATACGGAAAATACGGACACCAGGAAAAATACGGCTACTTGATATGGTCACTTCCTGGGCGAACAGACGACACAGAGAGCTGATAAAGTGCAACGGAAATAAGCACTTTGACAGACACCAACATAACAAGACCTGTGTAATACGCACGTAGAAAATAAGGAGTTCAGAAGAAAGAAAACGGGAACTTCTTACAATACGAACAAGACGAATAACATAAAAATGATAAAAAAAAAAGTTAATTGGGTAAAAATGAGAGGAGGTGGGGTGGGGGGGGGGGGGAAACTAATTGGTCAACGTTACAACGAAAACCTTCAGTTGAACATATAGAACATGAAAAGGTTAAAAAAATAGTGTAAAACTTTTTTTTTAATTACAATCAAGTTTTAACAGCGACACTTCATAATTAATACTATGTACACCATCCTGGGACTATATATATATATATATATATATATATATATATATATATATATATATATATATATATATATTGTTTTTTCCCCATAAATATTCGCCATTTCCCGTGTTAGCGAGGTAGCGTTAAGAACAAAGGACTGAGCCTTAAGAGGGAATATCCTCACTTGGCCCCCATCTCTGTTCCTTCTTTTCGAAAATAAAACAAATTAATGCTACTGCCTGTGTATATTTTCTCCTTCATAATCCTGGGAGAAAAAAAAAAATACTGTGATCAGTTTATTATTCCCAGTGAGATCGACGTCTCGCCTTAAAAAAAAAAATATATAAAAAAATAAATAAATAAAATAAAATAAATAAAATTGGTCAGTATGAACTGGTTTATTTTTCCTCTCCACTGTGCTAGGATTTACATTCTCGTTTCCATCGCTGGTCCTTCTCTCTCTCTCTCTCTCTCTCTCTCTCTCTCTCTCTCTCTCTCTCTCTCTCTCTCTCTCGTTATACACGTTAGTAATCATGGGTCATCGTGTGAGTCGAACAGAATGTGTCCGTGGATTGCATTCCAAATGGAATTTACCTTTGGATTCCATTTGAATAAGACTCAGGTATGGATTGTCCTTCAAGTGGAACATGCCTACAGATTATATTTCCAAAGGGAATTTACCTTTGGGTTATATTCTAAACGCTTTTACCTTTGGATTACACTCGAAGCGGAAATTACCTTTGGATCACACTCCAAAAACACCTTTATTGACATTCAAAATGGAAGTCACCTTTGGATTACATTCGAAATGAAAATCACCTTTGAATCACATTCCAAACAAAAAAAAATCACCTTTGGACGACACTCCAAACGGAAATCACCTTTGGATTACATTCCAAAATGGAAAACACCTTTATTGATATTCCAAACGAAAATCACCTTTGGATTACATTCCAAAATGCGGGGGGGGGGGGGGAATAGAATCAAAATCACCCCCTGGATCACATTCCAAACGGAAAGTTACCTATTATGGAATACAGGCCAGGACGGTCGCCCACGGGGTGTGTGGAGGAGGAGGAGGAGCAGGAGGAGGAGGAGGAGGAGGAGGAGGAGGAGGAGGAAGAGGAAGAGGAAGAGGAAGAGGAGGAGGAGATGATCATCATCATCATCACACACACACCAGTCGCCGCACAATTCTGTCGTGCGTCAGGCACCGCAGACGGACAACTCCGTGCGACACGTTCCCGGGGCGGGTTCGGCCGTGCGACCAGCGCCGTGTGCCCGACACGGGGAGGTTATGGTGCTGGAGTCTCTCGCTGGTGTAGAGTTACGGAGAGAGAGAGAGAGAGAGAGAGAGAGAGAGAGAGAGAGAGAGAGAGAGAGAGAGAGAGAGAGAGAGAGAGAGAGAGGGGGTTGTTCTCATTTACCTTTGGGCACAACGATTCGGCTCGGCCTGGCTCGGCTCGGCCCGAGGGTCGTACCGTCGTGCTCAAGGGTCGCACCGTCGTGTTCAAGGGTCGTACCGTCGTGCTCAAGGGTCGTACCGTCGTGTTCAAGGGTCGCACCGTCGTGCTCAAGGGTACGTACCGCCGTGCTCAAGGGCCGCACTGTCGTGCTCAAGGGGTCGTAGCGTCGTGCTCAATAAACCACATACTGTACTCTACAGTCCCCAGTAGCAAGGCAACAACACTTGGTTGTTTACGTCCGTTATCCTGAAAACTACGTTTATTTACATACTTAAACGAACTCGGCCTAAAAAGTAACGAAGGAACTGCATGTTTTCGCTCCCAAGACCGACTTTAAAGAGGGTGAAAGTCGTCAAAACTCGAGAAGTACTCGGGTATGACACCCCCGACCTGATGTGCTTCAAGTACGAGCAGGTGTTGTTACTTGACGTCACCAGCGGGTCTACGACAGTGACGCAACTACACCCGCGTTACCCTACGTGTTATGAAACTTCCCGTCAACCATACTGCACAGCTGGCAGCACGTCACACCTTCCTTACCTACCTACCTACCTACCCCCTTACCTACCTACCTAACTGCATTACCTACCTTCCTACCTACCTACCCTATTACCTACCTTCCTTCATACCTACCTACCTACCCCCTTACCTACCTACCTATCCCCTTACCTACCTACCTAACTGCATTACCTACCTTCCTACCTACCTACCTACCCTATTACCTACCTACCTTCATACCTACCTACCTACCCCTTACCTACCTACCTACCTACCTAACTACATTACCAACCTTCCTACCTACCTATCTACCTCCCTTCCTACCTACCTACCCCCTTACCTTCCTTCCTTCCTTCCTTCCTTCCTACCTACCTACCTACCTGCCGAGTGATGCTGCATGCAGGGTGTCCCACAATGCTGTTCCATGCTGCAATGCTCTTCCCGCAATGCTGCTGTCAGCACGCTCTACAGCACTAATCTATCCCGCACACGACTCCCCCCGCAATGCTGCTGCTTCACGTGAGAGAGAGAGAGAGAGAGAGAGAGAGAGAGAGAGAGAGAGAGAGAGAGAGAGAGAGAGAGAGAGAGAGGTAACGGAGGTAATGTATGTAATCATCCATCTGTTCAGTACGGGGGAGCGAGTTCTAAACTGGTGGGGACCCGCTTCATATTTTCTTCTTCTTTTTTTCATTTTTCTTTTACATGAACTCACCAGGTCTTCCCCTAGTGTGTGTGTGTGTGTGTGTGTGTGTGTGTGTGTATATGTGTGTGCGTGAAATTACGTATTTGTACTGGACGAGGAGGGATTTTTTACACTCGTGTTGCCCCGTCTAAACCTTGTATACATGTACTAAGTTTTTTACTATGTGTGTTTTTACACACATACACACACACACTCACATACCAGCCTAAACCAGGTAACCATTCATCGACCAACTCCGAGGGGAGGATGAACACCTGGGAATGCTTGTGGGCCGACTGCCGCGCCCAGGATTTGAACTTACGTAGGCCCGTCCCCTGGGGCGGGGCCCCTCCCTTCCTGACCATGGTCAGTATTGCTGACCACTACACCACGGAGGCCCCTGAGTACTGTGTGTGTGTGTGTGTGTGTGTGTGTGTGTGTCAAGACACGTCTACTTCGAAGTAAAGGGAAGAACTCCAACTCATGAGAGAGAGAGAGAGACGGTGGTTAATCCCCCCACCCCGGCTCACGGCAGAATAAGCGCTGGCCAGCCGGCGGCACCGCAGGCCAGGGCCGCTTGGAATGCCGGCAACCCCAGGACACGGGAATGTCACCCTTCTCGACCCAGAGGAGGAGGAGGAGGAGGAGGAGGAGGAGGAGGGGGGTATGGTCGTGGGGTTGGGGGAGGGGGGGCGGAGAGGGGGAGAATCTGCACACTAGTAACTCACTAACTAACCTTTCCCCTTACGGTCAACATCGCTAGAGAGAGAGAGAGAGAGAGAGAGAGAGAGAGAGAGAGAGAGAGAGAGAGAGAGAGAGAGAGAGAGAGAGAGAGAGAGAGAGAGAGAAACTCTACAGCCAACAGTTGTTTGTCTGTGTGTGTGTGTGTGTGTGTGTGTGTGTGTGTGTGTGTGTGTGTGTGTTAGCTCTTTCCTGTTGCCGCTCCTGCTGGAGGGACGATGTGGTGCGAAATCCCGGGCCAGGGTGCGAAATTTTGGCGTTTTGCATTCCACCCTCGCGAACCCCTTCTGCACGACACACTTCTGTATTTTCTTTCTCTTTTCCTCCCTAATTTTCCTCAGTGATGAGACTGCATTAAGATCGTATTTTTTTTTTTAATACAAAAAAAAAATGATATATCACCAACGAACCAAACCATCAGAGAGAGCTGACACACAAATGACAGTGTAGCGCAATGGTTGAAACAATCTGTTCATGGCAGAAAAATGCATGAAACCCGTGCCACATTCTCCCCCCCTCCCCAACACACACACACACACACACACACCCTTCCCACGACTCTATATCAAATTCAAAGGAACACGGCTGGATTTCTATACATCATCAAACACGTGAGGGAGAGTGGGAGGGTGAGTGGGAGGGAGAGTGGGAGGGTGAGTGGGAGGGTGAGTGGGAGGGAGGTGGTGGTGGTGGTGGGAGCGTACACATGTTCTGGGTGCAACAGATGACTTGGTGATTCCATGGTTGTTTTGATGTCGACCCTCGGCTCCGACCCATGGACAGACGGCTTCCCTCATCCCCCACCTCCCACCACGGCCAGGACCTTAAATCCAGGCTGTAAAAAGGGGTTCTAATGCAAGCGAAGTGGAGGACAACCCCCTTCTCGAGCCATATACTATGCATCTTTTTGGAAAAAAAATTAAGGGAGAGTTTTTTCTTTGCTGTGTAGTAGGCAAGTGACAGAGGGTAAAGTGTTGCAAAGCTTTGCTGTGTAGTGGGCAAGTGTGACAGAGGGTAAAGTGTTGCAAAGCTTTGCTGTGTAGTGGGCAAGTGTGACAGAGGGTAAAGTGTTGCAAAACTTAGCGGCGTTAGGAAAACACGAAAAGGGATCCAAAGCTTAGCTGTGTGAGGATATAAACATAAGTCATTCCAGAGCTTTTAGCGGAGTGAGGAAAGGGACATGAGAAAACTCCCAAAGCTTGGCAGGTGTCAGGAGAGAGATATTATAATAGCTACATGACCATCTTACGAAGGAGATGAACATTTCGCCGTAGTATTCCACTATCACACAGACAAGCCACAGACGTAAGTCCGGATTTCAACTACTACAGTCTCTGGGGTGGGGGTAAGTACCGTACGACAACGTGAATCACACGACTGGCAGCAGGCGGCGCGGGCCGGGCTGAGGAGACTGGCCGATCAACAGCAAGGCGTACGATGATATTTATTTTCATTCTTTTCATAAAAGACATGCATCATGTTACCTTCTCATGGCATCACACACACACACACACACACACACACTCGAAGATCTGTGAATCAAAACGAAAAACAAAAACAAAAATGATTTAATCCATTCCATCACGAACGCGGATAGAAGTCATTATTGCCAATAAATTCCAGAGAAACGTAATTTCACGAGGTACTCAACATGAGATGAATACGACTCCGGTAACAACAACAACAAACATCTATGAATAATCAGGTCGTAATGATATTTATTCATAGTTGGCTCCAGTATAAATAATACTGGGCAGTGACAACCCTAATCATTATCATATGCGATTCAGAATCACCATCTGATAAATTTTGTCCCGTTTTCATTGCGTCCTAGAGGAGAATACACACACACACACACACTATATATATATATATATATATATATATATATATATATATATATATATACACTACGAAATGTATCTAACATAAGACATCTTCTTTTCCCCCTGCGTCTGGAGGCGTGGAATTGGCAAGGGGTACCTACAAAGAACAGGCCCGTAGAAAACGGGAGACTTTCAAGAGAGAGAGAGAGAGAGAGAGAGAGAGAGAGAGAGAGAGAGAGAGAGAGAGAGATGATCGCGACCCTCCCAACCTACGATTTCGCACCACAGAAAACGGTAAGCCGTCGAGATAATCTCGCAATACAGAGAAAACGGTGAACCACTGATGAAAGATCTGGCAACACAGATAACGGTAAAGCCATCGAGACATCTCTCAACGTAGAAAACGGTAAACCATCGAGACACCTCGCAACGCAGAAAACGGTAAACCATGGAGACATCTCGCAACGTAGAAAACGGTAAACCGTCTAGACACCTCGCAATGTAGAAAACGGTAAACCACCGAGACATCTCGCAACGTAGAAAACGGTAAACCGTCGAGACACCTCGCAATGTAGAAAACGGTAAACCACCGAGACATCTCACAACGTAGAAAACGGTAAACCATCGAGACATCTCGCAACGTAGAAAACGGTTAAAGTACCCATCCATAGATGGTTTGGCGCTGCAGAAAACGGGTCCCCGATTTATAAAGGCATCACGTCCCATCTGGAAATAGATTTCCCCCTCCCTCCCTCCTGACCACAGAGCTCTAAATGGTCACTCTTATCTGATTCCGTGGCTGTTTTGCTCCACTCTTATCTCTGATACCCTCGCTGTTTTGCTCCCACGAAGGGCCCAGCTGTGCTGGTGGTGGTGGAGGGTCGTCCACGAAGGTTACGACCCTTTAGCAAGACGATACGACCCTCGAGTACGAAGGTACGACCCTTGAACAAGACGGTACGACCCTCGAACAAGACGTTACGACTCTCAAGGACGAAGGTACGACCCTCGAACAAGATGTTACGACCCTCGAGTACGAAGGTACAAACCTCGACCAAGACGATACGACCCTCAAGGACGAAGGTAGAACCCTCGAGCAAGACGTTACGACCCTCGGGACGAAGGTACGACCCTCGAGCACAAAGGTACGACCTCTTGGGTACGACGGCCTGACCTCTGACCTGGCCGGGCGCGGCGAAATTAATCTACTGCCTTTGTTGAAGTTCAAAGTGACTGGGGAGGGATTAAGGCTCCAAGCCACCCCAACATATCCTCCCCAGCGGACTGGGGAGGGATTAAGGCTCCAAGCCACCCCAACATATCCTCCCCAGCGGACTGGGGAGGGATTAAGGCTCCAAGCCACCCCAACATATCCTCCCCAGCACTTCCTCTCCCCCACACCCCAGCATTCCCTCCCCCATTATACCCCCAAACCGCCCTCCAATATTTTTACACCATCAATCACTCAGACCAATTTAACCCCATGTCTCCCCCCAACACTATTTCTACTCTATTCTTTTTCTACGCAACTTTAAAAAAAAACAGCCCCTTCCCCCTTCCCTCCCGTAGGAAATCCCTTCCCTCCATCCCTCTATCCATCTCGACCATCAATACACACGGACGAAAACCAACATCAAACGAAAAATACAGAGACGCCATTTTTACTCAAAATCGGCAACTAATTGTCTAGGAATCAAGCTAATTAGGATGCTAATCATTATCACCCCCCCCCCACACACACCCCCACACCCTCCGCCATCGTCCCTCCTAATGACGCTCGGATAAACAAGTTGGGGAGTTAATGGCGAAGACAACAGGGGAGAGAGAGAGAGAGAGAGAGAGAGAGAGAGAGAGAGAGAGAGAGAGAGAGAGAGAGAGAGAGAGAGGATATATCGTATATCAAAGTCTTGCATTATGTTGATCACACAGCGACGGCCACTGTACGCCTTTCCTTCCCTCCGCACCCACTGAGCGGCACGGCACGGTCCTTACGCCCGACGGTGGTGGTACGACCCCTCGAGCACGACGACGGTGGTACGACCCCTCGAGCACGACGAAGGTACGACCCCTCGAGCACGACGACGATACGACCCTTCGAGCACGACGAGGGTGCGACCCCTCGAGCACGACGACAGTATGATCCTTATTCACGACGGTACGACCCCTCGAGCACGACGACGTTAGGGCCCTCGAACACGACGGTGGCTACGACCACCACCCAACCCCCTCCACGGCGGTACGACCCCTCTGGTACGACAGGTCTGGTCCCCATCAAACTCAACGGGAGGCCTAAACACCAGGGGAAAGCGCGCTTGCTACGCTGTGATAACCACGACACATCGATGAAGTAAGGACGCCCAGGGACCAAAATACGGAAGAGGCCATGTTTACACCCTCCATGGTCTCATAAATCCCGCACCCCCCTAATGGCAACACTGTAGAAAACTACTAAATCGCTTGATATCCCCCCCGAGATGGCAACACCGTAGAGAACTAAAAGCATCACTTCTTGTCTTGGACACAAAAATCAACAGCGAATCTACAGCGATGATAAGGTTATCAATATAGACATCAATGAACGTGCCATACATCTCACTCATATAAGGGCTCGACTACTTCTGAAAAAAAAACCCACCAAAATTTATTGAAAGTTATTTCAAAAGATGAGGGTATGATAACCCCCCACCCCCCCATACGAGCCTTGAGAAAAAAAAACACAATCAATAATCTTAACATAATCCTAACCAAGATTAATTATCGTAAAGCAATCCCAAGTTAGTTTTGCGATGGTCATGGACTTCCCGTGCGTTACCGTAACACGTACATAATCCACTGCTGGAGCCGTCAGAGACGAAGAAAGATCCATCCAACACAGTAGCCTCCGGTCATCTGCATCTCCCTTTAATCGGATTTAGCGAGTGTATTACTGCATCTTCACTATCTCTGGATTACTGAGAGTGTATTACCGTGCCATTACTATAAACAGATTACTGTCAATATCACTGCATCTTCACTATCTCTGGATCAATGAGAGTGTATTACCGTGCCATTACCATAAACAGATTACTGTCAATATCACTGCATCTTCACTATAACTGAACTAAAATAACATGGCTTTATTTTCAATAATAACTGGAGTACCTGCCTACAGGACAAACTCTTCACTATAAGTGAAACAGAATAAGTACATGACTATATCTTCACTATAAGTGAAAATAACTGCATAATCATTTTATAACCGAAACATAGAAACTACAAGACTATCTTCACTACAACCGAGATAGAGTAACTGCGTGACTTTATAATCACTATAACTGAAACAGAATAACTACACAATTATATCATAACCGAAACATAGTAACTACAAGACTCTATCTTCGCTACAACCGAGAATGAGTAACTGCATGACTATATCTTCACTATAAAACAAAACAGAATGAGTGCATGACTATATCTTCACTATAAGTGAAACACAATAACCATAATTATATCATTATAACCGAAACATAGTAACAGCATGACTATCTTCACCACAACCGAGATAGAGTAACTGCATGACTATATCTTCACTATAAGTGAAAGAATAACTACATAATTATATTATAACCGAAACATAGTAACTGCAAGATTCTATCTTCACTACAATCGAGATAGAGTAATTGCATGACTATATCTTCACTATAAGTGAAACAGAATAAGTGCATGACTATATCTTCACTATAAGAGAAACACAATAATTGCATAATTTTATTATAACCGAAACATAGTAACAGCATGACTATCTTCACTACAACCGAGATAGAGTAACTGCATGACTATATCTTCACTATAAGTGAAACAATAACTACATATTTATATCATTATAACCGAAACATAGTAACTGCAAGACTCCATCTTCACTACAACCAAGATAGAGTAACTGCATGACTCGATCTTCACTATAAGTGAAACAATAAGTGCATGACTATATCTTCACTATAAGTGAAACAGAATAACTGCATAATTATATTATAAACGAAACATAGTAACAGCATGACTCTATCTTCACTACAACCGAGATAGAGTAACTGCATGACTATACCTTCACGATAAGTGACACAGAATAACTACATAATTATATCATTATAACCGAAACATAGTAACTGCAAGACTCTATCTTAACTACAACCGAGATAGAGTAACTGCATGACTATACCTTCACTATAAGTGAAACAGAACAACTACATAATTATATCATTATACCCGAAACAGTAACAGCATGACTCTATCTTCACTACAACCGAGACAGAGTAACTGCATGACTATATCTTCACTATAAGTGAAACAGAATAAGTGCATAACTATATCTTCATTATAACCGAAACAAACTGCATAACTCTATCTTACTACAAACGAAATAGAGTAACTGCATGACTATATCTTCACTATAACTGAAAAAGAATAACTGCATATCTTTATCTTCACTATACGTGAAACAGAATAACCGCATAACTTTATCTTCACTATAACTGAAATAAAATCAGTGCGTGACTATATCGTCATTATAACTGAAATATAATAACTGCAATACTGTATCGTCACTATAAATAAACTAGAATAAGTGAATGATAGTATAGTCAATATCACCACATGCATGGCTGTATCTTTAACATAACTGCATGCATGACCACATCTTCACTATAACTGCAACAGAACAGCTTCTTGACTGAATCTTCACTAACTGAAAACAATAATATCTGTATGACTGTATATCCTATACGAATGAACTGAAGTGAATGACTATATGTTCAATATAACTACAAGCAAGACTCTTTCTTCACTATAACTGAATTCGAATAACTGCATGACTGCATCTTCAATATAAGTGCAAGCATGACTCTGTCTACACTACAAATGAATTATAATAACTGCATCACTGTATTTTCGCTGTAAATGAACTAATTACGCGACTATATTCGTCATATTCGAACTGCACTGGAGTAAACAATGCCACTATATATTCACTTTAAATAACTACAGTAACAACGTTTGCATTTGGCAATGTCATCATATATATCTCCACTTAGTACTTAAGTTAATTACACTCATGAATTAACTTCACTACTACACTCGCTTAACTTTACTACTCTCGTGAAAAAAGGATGTCTTTGCTTTAAAAACATGTGCATTATCTAGTATATGTTTTCTGAGGGAGTCCAGTTGAGGATTAAGATAAGTAAAAAAATCCAAAGGCATGAATGCAACACTTCTTATGCTGACTCTTCTCGTGTGTGGCGTGCATGTGTATATCTGGTGGCAACAGCAGCAGGTGGGTCTCGTAGTAGACGAGGTTCTTGGAATTTGTAGCCATCTTACCGGTGAGCTTCGCACAGTAGAGACTCCATCACCCTTCTGGTTCACCCTACCTGTCGCAGGTCCCCTGGTGGCCAGCCACCGGAGGAAAATCCAGTTGCGTTTGGCGCTGGCTTACCTGCAGGAAGTACGTCAATCTAGAAATTCACTCAAACGACAGTTGTTGCTGGGACTTGCAGCACTTGGTGTTTGCCTCCTTACTTTATTGACTTGTTTGTGGAGATGGAGAAGAAGAATAGTTGTACACGACCAACGAAGAGACCTCGATGGTGGCCAGGTTGAGGACACGGTACAGGATGATGTGCAGTGTGAGGAGACCATACATGATGATGCACAGGTTGAGGACAAGGAACAAGATGATGTGCAGTGTGAGGAGACCATCGATGATGATGCACAGGTTGAGGACAAGGAACAAGATGATGTGCAGTGTGAGGAGACCATAGATGATGATGCACAGGTTGAGGACAAGGAACAAGATGATGTGCAGAGTGAGGAGACCATAGATGATGATGCACAGGTGGAGGACAAGGAACAAGATGATGTGCAGTGTGAGGAGACCACAGATGATGATGCACAGGTTGAGGACAAGGAACAAGATGATGTGCAGTGTGAGGAGACCACAGATGATGATGCACAGGTTGAGGACAAGGAACAAGATGATGTGCAGTGTGAGGAGACCATAGATGATGATGCACAGGTTGAGGACAAGGAACAAGATGATGTGCAGAGTGAGGAGACCATACATGATGATGCACAGGTTGAGGACAAGGAACAAGATGATGTGCAGAGTGAGGAGACCATACATGATGATGCACAGGTTGAGGACAAGGAACAAGATGATGTGCAGTGTGAGGAGACCATAGATGATGATGCACAGGTTGAGGACAAGGAACAAGATGATGTGCAGTGTGAGGAGACCATAGATGATGATGCACAGGTTGAGGACAAGGAACAAGATGATGAGCAGTGTGAGGAGACCATAGATGATGATGCACAGGTTGAGGACAAGGAACAGGATGATGTGCAGAGTGAGGAGACCATACATGATGATGCACAGGTTGAGGACAAGGAACAAGATGATGAGCAGTGTGAGGAGACCATAGATGATGATGCACAGGTTGAGGACAAGGAACAAGATGATGTGCAGTGTGAGGAGACCATAGATGATGATGCACAGGTTGAGGACAAGGAACAAGATGATGTGCAGAGTGAGGAGACCATAGATGATGATGCACAGGTTGAGGACAAGGAACAAGATGATGAGCAGTGCGAGGAGACCATAGATGATGATGCACAGGTTGAGGACACGGTACAGGATGATGTGCAGTCTGAGGATAATGTACAAGATCGCGGGGAGCCTGAGGACAGTGTACAAGATCGCGGGGAGCCTGAGGACAGTGTACAAGATCGCGGGGAGCCTGAGGACAGTGTACAAGATCGCGGGGAGCCTGAGGACAGTGTACAAGATCGCGGGGAGCCTGAGGACAATGTACCAGATCGCGGGGAAGTGGGAGCAAGAAAATTTATAACTGCTCACCGTAGGTATAAAACAAGAGAAATCCCTCCTCTTACCCTTCAGTTTGAGTCCAATACTGGTGAGTTCAAACCCTTTTTCCGCCCAATCTCCGAGGTCAAACTTCTCTCCGTCAATCTTACCGAACTGAAACTTGTGGATGATGAATCTGAAATCCCTACGGTGCCAGCCAGTCCTGAGACCGTGCCAGCCAGTCCTGAGACCGTGCCAGCCAGTCCTGAGACCGTGCCAGCCAGTCCTGAGACCGTGGCAGCCAGTCCTGTGACCGTGCCAGCCAGTCGCCGTAGGCTTACCGCGCGTCGTTCAAGAAATACTCAACATCACCCTACCTCTGGTCAGGATGTGACTTCCCCACAAACACCAACCTCCACTGTGCCTGCTTAGTTTGAGAACATTTCCTGCGACCCTGTTGCCAGAATGGAAGTGGGAGCAAGAACATTTATTACTGCTCACCGTAGGAAAACACGAGAAGTTCCTCTTCCTACCCTTCAGTCAATGGTCGTTGCTGGTGAGGGAGATCTTCAATAGAACAAACCGAATGAGTCCGTTACTGGTGAGGGCGATGCTGTCAGAACTGAAGGCGGGACAAGAAAATTTATAACTGCTCACCGTAGGAAAATAAACTCGAGAAACCCCTCCTCCTACCCATCAGTCTGAGTCCGTTATCGTTGAGGGAGTACCTGCCTACAGCACAATATCTTCACTGTGAGTGAAACAGAATAACTGCATAATCATATCATTATAACCGAAACATAGTAACTGCATGACTATCTTCACTATAACCGAGATAGAGTAACTGCATGACTATATCTTCACTATAACAGTAAAAAAAAAACCGTATAACTTTATCTTAACTATAGCTGAAATTGAATAACTGCATGACTATATAGTTGCTATATATGTGAAAGTGAATGACAGTATAGTCAATATATCTACATGCATGACTATATTTTCAACATAACTGCATGCATGACCACATCTTCACTATAACTGCAATATATATCTCCACTTAGTACTATAGTTAATTACACTCATAAATTAAGTTCACAATGTACACGATCACATGGAGCCTGAGGACAATGTACAAGATCGCGTGGAGCCTGAGGACAATGTACAAGATCGCGGGGAGCCTGAGGATAATGTACAAGATCGCGTGGAGCCTGAGGACAATGTACAAGATCGCGGGGAGCATGAAGAGGATAGTCAGTATGACGATGAGGATGAGAACATGCAGGATGATCAGCATTCTGATAATGTGGAGGATGATACTGAACCATACCAGGAAGACGATCCTCTGATAGAGCAAGCCTTCTTGATCCAGGAGGGAATTGATGAAATTAAGTTTATCAGGATGATGCACAAGGGTGGCAATGGGATAATACACAAAGTATTATTGAATGGGGAGGAGAGTGCTTGTAAAACCCTTCATCATAAACACGACTCGGTCATGTCAAGCTATGTATTCGTTTTGGCGACAAAGGAATCCCTTACTGAAAATTGAGTAACCTTTCCATATATCATATAAACATATATATATATATATATATATATATATATATATATATATATATATATATATATATATATATATATATATATTGTATAATCTAATATTTCCTGAACTTTTTAAAATTTCTCTTCATGTCTTAGCGAGGGTCAAGATGGCCCCGCTGTTGGGTGTGTACACCTCCTGACGCTGATGTCTCGTTTGCACACCTGACGGTGTCTTCTGTCTCGCTTCGTCAAAAAAGGATTTTTTCACAGTTATGGGGAGGGGGGGGGGGGGGGAGCCATGTCCACTCCAAGGTATCTTAAACACTTCACTTCCTCCAATGTTTCACCATTTATGCTAACATCCCATGTAACTTGACCTTCAGCCCTGCTGAACCTAATAACCTTGCTTTTATTTACATTTACTCAACTTTCTCTTTTCACACACTCTTCCAAATTCAGTCACCAACCTTTGCAGATTTTCACTCACATCAGCCACCAGTACTGTATCATCGGCGAACAACAACTGATTCACCTCAAAGGCCTTCTCACCCCCAAAAGACTGGATACTTATAATACCTTACACTGACCATTACTGTATCTTTACTATAACTGGATTAATGAGTGTATTACTACATCTACACTGTCTCTCAATTACTGAGAGTGTATTACCGTGCCATCACTATAGAGCACTGCAAATATCACTGCATCTTCACTATAACTAAACTAGAATAACATGGCTGTATTCGATATAATCACTTAAGTACCTGCCTACAGGACAATATCTTCACTATAAGTGAAACAGAATAAGTGCTTCACTATATCTTCACTATAAGTGAAACAGAATAACTGCATAATCATATTATACCCGAAACATAGAAACTACTACAAGACTCTATCTTCACCACAACCGAGATAGAGTAACTGCATGACTATATCTTCACTATAACTGAAAAAGAATAACTGCATATCTATATTTTCATTATAACCGAAATATTGTAGCAGCATGACTCTATCTTCACTACAACCGAGATAGAGTACTCTAACTGCATGACTATATCTTCACTATAACTGAAAAAGAATAACTGCATAACTTCATCTTCACTAAAACTGAAATTGAATAACTGCCTGACTATATAGTTACATTAACTGAAACATAATAACTGCTATACTGTATCATCACTACAAATAAACCAAAGTGAATGACAGTACAGTCATTATTAATGAACCCCACATTTCCGGCACCATCCAGCGTCACAGAAAATAACATCGCCATCCCCTGCGTCAGCAAGGTAGCGCTAAGAAACGGACGAAGGAAAACCACATCCGCTCACATCCACACACAAGCTCTCATGTGTAATACACCGAAACCACAGCTCCCTATCTATAACCAGGCCCCGCAGATCTTCCCATCACGTTTCTCATGCCCTGGTTCTGTCCACTGACGGCACAGTGACCCTAGTATACAACATCGTTCCAATATCCTCTATTACGTGCAAACCCTCTTCTGCTGCCTCAGCCACATTCCTTTTTTTTTTTTTTCTTTTCATTATCAAACTTCTCTCTCACCCTTTCATTACTTACTCGATCAAGACGACTCACACTAAATACATCCCTCAAACAATTAACTTCCGAAACATCCACCCTCCTTCGCACACTATCGAGAGCCCATGCCTCGCAACCATATAACATTGTTAAAAGTACTATTCTTTCAAACATGCCCATATGTGCTCTCACATTTTTCATCGCTCACGGAACATTCACCCCCCTTCCTCCCCCACCCCTCCAATGTCTCACTCCCGCTTCCATTGTTCCACTCGCAGCCATGTCCACTCCAAGATATCTAAAACACTTCACTTCCTCTAATGTTTCACCATTTATGCTCACATCCCATGTAACTTGACCCTCAGCCCTGCTGAACCTAATAACCTTGCTTTTATTTACATTTACTCAACTTTCTCTTTTCACACACTCTTCCAAATTCAGTCTCCAATCTTTACAGATTTTCACTTGCATCAGCCACCAGTACTGTATCATCGGCGAACAACTGATTCACCTCAAAGGCCTTCTCATCCCCAAAAGACTGGATACTTATAAATACCTTACACTGACCATTACTGTATCTTTACTCTAACTGGATAAGCGAGTGTGTTACTGCATCTACACTATCTCTCGATTACTGAGAGTGTATTACCGTGCCATCACTATAGATTACTGCAAATATCACTGCATCTTCACTATAACTAAACTAGAATAACATGGCTGTATTCGATATAATCACTGAAGCACCTGCCTACAGGACAATATCTTCACTATAAGTGAAACAGATTAAGTGCTTGACTACATCTTCACTATAAGTGAAATAGAATAACTGCATAATCATATTATAACCGAAACATAGAAACTACTACAAGACTCTTTCTTCACTACAACTGAGATAGAGTAACTCCATGACTATCTTCACTATAACTGAAAAAGAATAACTGCATAACTATATCTTCATTATATCCGAAATATTGTAGCAGCATGACTCTATCATCACTAAACCGAGGGAGTGGACATGGCTGCGAATGGAACAATGGAAGCGGAAGTGAACATGGAGGGGTGGGGTTGGGAGGGAGGTGAATGTTCCGTGAGCGATGAAGAATGTGAGAGCATATATGGGCATGTTTGAAAGAATAGTACTTTTAACAATGTTATATGGGTGCGAGGAATGGGCTCTCGATAGCGTTGTGCGAAGGAGGGTGGATGTTTCGGAAATGAAATGTTCGAGGAATGTATTTAGTGTGAGTCGGCTTGATCGAGTAAGTAATGAAAGGGTGAGAGAGAAGTTTGATAATGAAAAGAAAAAAAAAAAAAAAAGGGGAATGTGGCTGAGGAAGCAGAAGAGGGTTTGCACTTAATAAGAGGAAATTGGAACGATGTCGTATACTAGGGTCACTGTGACGTCAGTGGACAGAACCAGGACATGAGAAACGTGATGGGAAGATCTGTGGAGCCTGGCTGTAGATAGGGAGCTGTGATTTCGGTGCATTACACATGAGAGCTTGTGTGTGGATGTGAGCGGATGTGGTTTTCCTTCGTCCGTTTCTTAGCGCTACCTTCCAGACGCAGGGGATGGCGATGTTATTTTCTGTGACGCTGGAAGGTGCTGGAAATGTGGGGTTCATTCGTAATGACTGTACTGTCATTCACTTTGGTTTATTTGTAGTGATGATACAGTATAGCAGTTATTGTGTTTCAGTTAAAGTAACTATATACTCATGCAGTTATTCAATTTCCGTTCTAGTGAAGATGAAGTTATGCAGTTAGTCTTTTTCAGTTATAGTGAAGATATAGTCATGCAGTTAGAGCACTCTATCTCGGTTGTAGTGAAGATAGAGTCATGCTGCTACTATATTTCGGTTATAATGAAGATATAGTTATACAGTTATTCTTTTTCAGTTATAGTGAAGATATAGTCATGCAGTTACTCTATCTCGGTTGTAGTGAAGATAGAGTCTTGTAGTAGTTTCTATGTTTCGGTTGTAATATGATTATGCAGTTATTCTGTATCACTTATAGTGAAGATATAGTGAAGCTCTTATTCTGTTTCACTTATAGTGAAGATATTGTCCTGTAGGCAGGTACTTAAGTGATTATTGAAAATACAGCCATGTTATTCTAGTTTCGTTATAGTGAAGATGCAGTGATATTTGCAGTAATCTATAGTGATGGCACGGTAATACACTCTCAGTAATCGAGAGATAGTGTAGATGTAGTAATACACTCATTAATCCAGTTATAGTAAAGATACAGTAATGGTCAGTGTAAGGTATTCATAAGTATCCAGTCTTTTGGGGATGAGAAGGCCTTTGAGGTGAATCAGTTGTTGTTCGCCGATGATACAGTACTGGTGGCTGATGTGAGTGAAAATCTGCAAAGGTTGGTGACTGGATTTGGAAGTGTGTGTGAGAAGAGAAAGTTGAGTAAATGTAAATAAAAGCAAGGTTATTAGGTTCAGCAGGGTTGAGGGTCAAGTTGTATACTATACATGGGATGTATAGTATACTCACATGGGATGTGAGCATAAATGGTGAAACATTAGAGGAAGTGAAGTGTTTTAGATACCTTGGAGTGGACATGCCCCCCCCCCCCCCCCCAATAACTGTGAAAAAATCCTTTTTTGACGAAGCGAGACAGAAGACACCGTCAGGTGTGCAAACGAGATATCTGCGTCAGGAGGTGTACACACCCAACAGCGGGACAATCTTGACCCTTGCTAAGACATGAAGAGAAATTTTACATACATGCATGTATAAATACATACATAGGTGGTGTAAAGATATGGTACACATACAGAAAGTCAGGACACTGGGCAACGCGAGTATAAAACTCTCTCCCCTTAAGGCATAAACAAAGATCATTTAAGAAAGAATAATCACTATTTGCTTGGGGATAAAATGAACCAGTACAGGCAGGGTAATTCTTTAACAGCATCAGGTGCAGGGGTGTTGTTAATCCTGTGAGAAGCAAAGCAATCCCCACTAGGAGAGGTAGAGTAATCCCCTACATTCCTACCACTAGATCTGCACCTGTCAGTGGTGGGAGAGGCTGGAGTTCGATTCTGGGTGTAAGTGTTGGCCATATTGGTGGGTTTTGCTGCTGCTTGTACAGGCTGAGGTCGAACTTGTGACATCATGGCTCCACTGCCTGGCATGTATATCCAGGAGAGGCAGATGTAGGTGAACTGGTCGACTTCTGATTGTAATTACCCATTTGTGCTGTAACGTAGTAAGGGGGAAACTGGGGGAGGGGGGGGGGGTTAGTTCTGATACTCATAATGAATCTCTCTCTCTCTCTCTCTCTCTCTCTCTCTCTCTCTCTCTCTCTCTCTCTCTCTCTCTCTCTCTCTCCATAACTGAAAAAAATCCTTTGACCAAGCGAGACAGAAGACACCGTCAGGTGTGCAAACGAGACAACGGCGTCAGGTGTACACACCCAGCAGCGGGGCCATCTTGACCCTCGTTAAGACATGAAGATAAATTTTAAAAAGTTCAGGAAATATTAGATTATACAATATATATATATATATATATATATATATATATATATATATATATATATATATATATATATATATATATGATGTATATTTTTTTTTTTTTTAATTTTCCAAAAGAAGGAACATAGAAGGGGGCCAGGTGAGGATATTCCCTCAAAGGCCCAGTCCTCTGCTCTTAACGCTACCTCGCTATGGCGGGAAATAGCGAATAGTATGAAAAAAATATGTTTGTAAAATATATGGAAAGGTAACTCAATTTTCAGTAAGGGATTCCCTTTGTCGCCAAAACGAATACATAGCTTGACATGAAGATAATAATGATGACGAGACGTTCACACATCAACGGGCTGCCAACTTTGTTCTCCTAACCCGTTTAGTTGGACGATCCTTGCTACGCTGTCCCCACATTCGGTCCTTCATCTTCTCAATATAGCCTTTTATAAAAGCCAGCGATGGTCGCCTTGCCGGGTCACGACCTTCCACAGCTGTTTTCAGCGCTTTGAGGTTTTCCTTTAGATAGCCATGTTCGACGTAAGGTTTAATGCGTTTGAATAAATAGCCGAGGGAGAACACGTCACTGGCAGGTGAGAGAGGTTCACGGTTCAAGGATTCTGGGGACATCCAAGGGTTCCCTTCTTCACCCAACAGTTTTAGAATTTGTCCTTTCCTCGTGCTAAGGCCGAAGTCAACGAAATGGAAGGACACGCCACCGACGTAGGTCACAGTGATGTTGTCAATTTGTATATCATTTTGTATGACTCCTGCTTTGTGGATATCTTGCAGTAGGCCTAGAATGGAGATGAGAGAGTCGATAATATCCTTTTCTGATCTGGTCTCAAGAAACCTCACATAAGGACTGCCGAGGAAGGACCTGATAATCCTGGCAGGGACATAGGACATGCCGTTCAAGATAGGAGCCCCTCCTGCTCCCTACAGGTGACATAGGATTCTGGCCTCATTGAGTACACTGACCGAGTCGTCTTGATGATGAAGGGTTTTACAAGCACTCTCCTCCCCATTCAATAATACTTTGTGTATTATCCCATTGCCACCCTTGTGCATCATCCTGATAAACTTAATTTCATCAATTCCCTCCTGGATCAAGAAGGCTTGCTCTATCAGAGGATCGTCTTCCTGGTATGGTTCAGTATCATCTTCAACACTATCAGAATGCTGATCATCCTGCATGTTCTCATCTTCATCGTCATACTGACTATCCTCTTCATGCTCCCCGCGATCTGGTACACTGTCCTCAGACTGCACATCATCCTGTTCCTTGTCCTCAACCTGTGCATCATCATCTATGGTCTCCTCACACTGCACATCATCTTGTTCCTTGTCCTCAACCTGTGCATCATCATCTATGGTCTCCTCACACTGCACATCATCCTGTTCCTTGTCCTCAACCTGTGCATCATCATCTATGGTCTCCTCACACTGCACATCATCCTGTTCCTTGTCCTCAACCTGTGCATCATCATCTGTGGTCTCCTCACACTGCACATCATCCTGTTCCTTGTCCTCAACCTGTGCATCATCATCTATGGTCTCCTCACACTGCTCATCATCTTGTTCCTTGTCCTCAACCTGTGCATCATCATCTATGGTCTCCTCACACTGCACATCATCCTGTTCCTTGTCCTCAACCTGTGCATCATCATCTATGGTCTCCTCACACTGCACATCATCCTGTTCCTTGTCCTCAACCTGTGCATCATCATCTATGGTCTCCTCACACTGCACATCATCTTGTTCCTTGTCCTCAACCTGTGCATCATCATCTATGGTCTCCTCACACTGCACATCATCTTGTTCCTTGTCCTCAACCTGTGCATCATCATGTATGGTCTCCTCACACTGCACATCATCCTGTTCCTTGTCCTCAACCTGTGCATCATCATGTATGGTCTCCTCACACTGCACATCATCTTGTTCCTTGTCCTCAACCTGTGCATCATCATGTATGGTCTCCTCACACTGCACATCATCCTGTACCGTGTCCTCAACCTGGCCACCATCGAGGTCTCTTCGTTGGTCGTATACAGCTATTCTTCTTCTCCATCTCCACAAACAAGTCAATAAAGTAAGGAGGCAAACACCAAGTGCTGCAAGTCCCAGCAACAACTGTCGTTTGAGTGAATTTCTAGATTGACGTACTTCCTGCAGGTAAGCCAGCGCCAAACGCAACTGGATTTTCCTCCGGTGGCTGGCCACCAGGGGACCTGCGACAGGTAGGGTGAACCAGAAGGGTGATGGAACCTCTACTGTGCGAAGCTCACCGGTAAGATGGCTACAAATTCCAAGAACCTCGTCTACTACGAGACCCACCTGCTGCTGTTGCCACCAGATATACACATGCACGCCACACACGAGAAGAGTCAGAAGAAGAAGTTTTGTATCCATGGCTTTGGATTTTTTTTACTTATCTTAATCCTCAACTGGACTCCCTCAGAAAAAATATACTAGATGATGTACATGTTTTTAAAGTAAAGGCTTCCTTTTGTCATGAGAGTAGTAAAGTTAAGCGAGTGTAGTAGTGAAGTTAATTCATAAGTGTAATTAGTACTAAGTGGAGATATATATGATGACATTGCCAAATGCAAACGTTGTTACTGTAGTTATTTAAAGTGAATATATAGTGGCATTGTTTACTCCAGTGCAGTTCGTATATGACGAATATAGTCGCGTAATTAGTTCATTTACAGCGAAAATACAGTGATGCAGTTATTATAATTCATTTGTAGTGTAGACAGAGTCATGCTTGCACTTATAGTGAAGATGCAGTCATGCAGTTATTCGAATTCAGTTATAGTGAAGAAAGAGTCTTGCTTGTAGTTATACTGAACATATAGTCATTCACTTTAGTTCATTCGTATAGGATATACAGTCATACAGATATTATTGTTTTCAGTTAGTGAGGATTCAGTCAAGAAGCTGTTCTGTTGCAGTTATAGTGAAGATGTGGTCATGCATGCAGTTATGTTGAAGATACAGCCATGCCTGTGGTGATATTGACTGTGCTATCATTCACTTATTCAGGTCTATTTATAGTGACGATACAGTATTGCAGTTATTATATTTCAGTTATAATGACGATATAGTCACGCACTGATTCTATTGCAGTTATAGTAAAGATAAAGTTATGCAGTTATTCTGTTTCACGTATAGTGAAGATAAAGATATGCAGTTATTCTTTTTCATTTATAGTGAAGATATAGTCATGCAGTTACTCTATTTCGTTTGTAGTGAAGATCGAGTTATGCAGTTACTATGTTTCGGTTATAATGAAGATATAGTTATGCACTTATTCTGTTTCACTTATAGTGAAGATATAGTCATGCAGTTACTCTATCTCGGTTGTAGTGAAGATAGAGTCATGCTGTTACTATGTTTCGGTTATAATGATATAATTATGCAGTTATTCTGTTTCACTTATAGTGAAGATATAGTCATGCACTTATTATGTTTCACTTATAGTGAAGGTATAGTCATGCAGTTACTCTATCTCGGTTGTAGTGAAGATAAGAGTCTTGCAGTTACTATGTTTCAGTTATGATATAATTATGTAGTTATTCTGTTTCACTTCTAGTGAAGGTATAGTCATGTAGTTACTCCATCTCGGTTGTAGTGAAGATAGAGTCATGCTGTTACTATGATTCGGTTATAATGATACGATAATGCAATTATTCTGTTTCACTTATAGTGAAGATATAGTCATTTATTCGGTTTCACTTATAGTGAAAATATAGTCATGCAATTACTCTATCTCGATTGTAGTGAAGATAGAGTCTTGCAGTTACTATGTTTCGGTTATAATGATATAATTATGTAGTTATTCTGTTTCACTTGTAGTGAAGGTATAGTCATGCAGTTACTTTTATCTTGGTTGTAGTGAAGATAGAGTCATGCTGTTACTAGGTTTCGGTTATAATATAATTATGCAGTTATTCTGTTTCACTTATAGTGAAGATATAGTCATGCAGTTACTCTATCGCGGTTGTAGTGAAGATAGGGTCATGCTCTCACTATGTTTCGGTTATAATGATATAATTATGCAGTTATTATGTTTCACTTATAGTGAAGATAGAGTCATGCAGTTACTCTATCTCGGTTGTAGTGAAGATAGAGTCTTGCAGTTACTATGTTTCGGTTATAATAATATAATTATTTAGTTATTCTGTTTCACTTATAGTGAAGGTATAATCATGCAGTTACTCTATCTCGGTTGTAGTGAAGTTAGTCTTGTAGTTTCTATGTTTCGGTTATAATATGATTATGCAGTTATTCTGTTTCACTTATAGTGAAGATGTGGTCATGCATGCAGTTATGATGAAAATACAGTAATGCATGTAGTTATTTTGACTATACAGTCATTCACTTTGGTATATTTGTAGTGATGATACAGTATAGCAGTCATTATGTTTCAGTTGAAGTAACTATATAGTCAAGCAGTTATTCAATTTCAGTTGTAGTGAAGATATAATTACGCTTTTATTCTTTTTCAGATATAGTGAAGATATGGTCATGCAGTTACTCTATCTCGGTTGGTTTTAATTACATTTAACTTAACTTTCTCTTCTCAGACACTTCCAAATTCATCTTTCTCTTCTCAGACACTTACAAATTCATTCACCAATCTTTGCAGATTTTCACTCACATCAGCCACCAGTACTGTATCATCGGCGAACAACAACTGATTCACCTCAAAGGTCTTCTCATCCCCAAAAGACTGAATACTTATAAATACCTTACAGTGACCATTACTGCATCTTTACTATAACTGGATTAGCGAGTGTATTACTGCATTCACACTCTCTCTCGATTACTGAGAGCGTATTTCAGTGCCATCACTATAGATTACTGTTAATCTGTCAATATCACTGCATCTTCACTATAACGGAACTAGAATAACATGGCTGTATTTTCAATAACCATTGGAGTACCTGCCTCCAGGACAATATTTTCACTATAAGTGAAACAGAATAAGTGCATGACTATATCTTCACTATAAGTGAAACACAATAACTGCATAATCATATAACCAAAACACAGAAACTACAAGACTCTATCTTCACTACAACCGAGATAGAGTAACTGCATGATTATATCTTCACCATATCTGAAAAACAATAAATGCATAATTTCATCTTCACTACAACTGAAATTGAATAACTGCGTGACTATATAGTTACTTCAACTGAAACATAATGACTGCTATACTGTATCATCACTACAAATGAACCAAAGTGAATGACAGTATAGTCAAAATAACTACATGCATTACTGTATTTTCATCATAATTACATGCATGACCACATCTTCACTATAAGTGAAAAAGAATAACCGCATAATCATATTACTATATGTTCAATATAACTACAAGCAACACTTTCTTCACTATAACTGAATTCGAATAACTGCATGACTGCATCTTCACTATAAGTGCAAGCATGACTCTGTCTACACTACAAATGAATTATAATAACTGCATCACTGTATTTTCGCTGTAAATGAACTAATTACGCGACTATATTCGTCATATACGAACTGCACTGGAGTAAACAATGCCACTATATATTCACTTTAAATAACTACAGTAACAACGTTTGCATTTGGCAATGTCATCATATATATCTCCACTTAGTACTAATTACACTTATGAATTAACTTCACTACTACACTCGCTTAACTTTACTACTCTCAGGACAAAAGGAAGCCTTTACTTTAAAAACATGTACATCATCTAGTATATTTTTTCTGAGGGAGTCCAGTTGAGGATTAAGATAAGTAAAAAAAATCCAAAGCCATGGATACAAAACTTCTTCTTCTGACTCTTCTCGTGTGTGGCGTGCATGTGTATATCTGGTGGCAACAGCAGCAGGTGGGTCTCGTAGTAGACGAGGTTCTTAGAATTTGTAGCCATCTTACCGGTGAGCTTCGCACAGTAGAGGTTCCATCACCCTTCTGGTTCACCCTACCTGTCGCAGGTCCCCTGGTGGCCAGCCACCGGAGGAAAATCCAGTTGCGTTTGGCGCTGGCTTACCTGCAGGAAGTACGTCAATCTAGAAATTCACTCAAACGACAGTTGTTGCTGGGACTTGCAGCACTTGGTGTTTGCCTCCTTACTTTATTGACTTGTTTGTGGAGATGGAGAAGAAGAATAGTTGTATACGACCAACGAAGAGACCTCGATGGTGGCCAGGTTGAGGACACGGTACAGGATGATGTGCAGTGTGAGGAGACCATACATGATGATGCACAGGTTGAGGACAAGGAACAAGATGATGTGCAGTGTGAGGAGACCATACATGATGATGCACAGGTTGAGGACAAGGAAGAAGATGATGTGCAGTGTGAGGAGACCATAGATGATGATGCACAGGTTGAGGACAAGGAACAAGATGATGTGCAGTGTGAGGAGACCATACATGATGATGCACAGGTTGAGGACAAGGAAGAAGATGATGTGCAGTGTGAGGAGACCATACATGATGATGCACAGGTTGAGGAAAAGGAACAGGATGATGTGCAGTGTGAGGAGACCATACATGATGATGCACAGGTTGAGGACAAGGAACAGGATGATGTGCAGTGTGAGGAGACCATACATGATGATGCACAGGTTGAGGACAAGGAACAAGATGATGTGCAGTGTGAGGAGACCATAGATGATGATGCACAGGTTGAGGACAAGGAACAGGATGATGTGCAGTGTGAGGAGACCATAGATGATGATGCACAGGTGGAGGATAAGGAACAGGATGATGTGCAGTGTGAGGAGACCATAGATGATGATGCACAGGTTGAGGACAAGGAACAGGATGATGTGCAGTGTGAGGAGACCATACATGATGATGCACAGGTTGAGGACAAGGAACAGGATGATGTGCAGTCTGAGGACAGTGTACCAGATCGCGGGGAGCATGAAGAGGATAGTCAGTATGACGATGAAGATGAGAACATGCAGGATGATCAGCATTCTGATAGTGTTGAAGATGATACTGAACCATACCAGGAAGACGATCCTCTGATAGAGCAAGCCTTCTTGATCCAGGAGGGAATTGATGAAATTAAGTTTATCAGGATGATGCACAAGGGTGGCAATGGGATAATACACAAAGTATTATTGAATGGGGAGGAGAGTGCTTGTAAAACCCTTCATCATCAAGACGACTCGGTCAGTGTACTCAATGAGGCCAGAATCCTATGTCACCTGTAGGGAGCAGGAGGGGCTCCTATCTTGAACGGCATGTCCTATGTCCCTGCCAGGATTATCAGGTCCTTCCTCGGCAGTCCTTATGTGAGGTTTCTTGAGACCAGATCAGAAAAGGATATTATCGACTCTCTCATCTCCATTCTAGGCCTATTGCAAGATATCCACAGAGCAGGAGTCATACAAAATGATATACAAATTGACAACATCACTGTGACCTACGTCGGTGGCGTGTCCTTCCATTTCGTTGACTTCGGCCTTAGCACGAGGAAAGGACAAATTCTAAAACTGTTGGGTGAAGAAGGGAACCCTTGGATGTCCCCAGAATCCTTGAACCGTGAACCTCTCTCACCTGCCAGTGACGTGTTCTCCCTCGGCTATTTATTCAAACGCATTAAACCTTACGTCGAACATGGCTATCTAAAGGAAAACCTCAAAGCGCTGAAAACAGCTGTGGAAGGTCGTGACCCGGCAAGGCGACCATCGCTGGCTTTTATAAAAGGCTATATTGAGAAGATGAAGGACCGAATGTGGGGACAGCGTAGCAAGGATCGTCCAACTAAACGGGTTAGGAGAACAAAGTTGGCAGCCCGTTGATGTGTGAACGTCTCGTCATCATTATTATCTTCATGTCAAGCTATGTATTCGTTTTGGCGACAAAGGGAATCCCTTACTGAAAATTGAGTTACCTTTCCATATATTTTACAAACATATATTTTTTTCATACTATTCGCTATTTCCCGCCATAGCGAGGTAGCGTTAAGAGCAGAGGACTGGGCCTTTGAGGGAATATCCTCACCTGGCCCCCTTCTCTGTTCCTTCTTTTGGAAAATTAAAAAAAAAAAAAAAATATATAATCATATATATATATATATTCTTTCTTTCTTTTAAACTATTTGCCATTTCCCGCGTTAGCGAGGTAGCGTTAAGAACAGAGGACTGGGCCTTTTTTGGAATATCCTCACCTGGCCCCCTCTGTTCCTTCTTTTGGAAAAATTAAAAAAAAAAAAAAAAAAAAAAGAGAGGGGAGGATTTCCAGCCCCCCGCTTCCTCCCCTTTTAGTCGCCTTCTACGACACGCAGGGAATACGTGGGAAGTATTCTTAATCCCCTATCCCCATATATATATATATATATATATATATATATATATATTGGAAAGGATCACAATTTTGCGCGTGATCAGGAAGTAAAATAATCATTAAAAGGGAGAACCAAAACATTCTTGGTTTCAATGGGAGGCTCGAGTTAACTCTATAAAATGATTTCTTTGTTAACTTAAGGGATGCATCAGTGAAAGATCTAGGTTACTGTCAACCATACGTCTACGGTGACCATCATACACATTTCATTTACATTTTCCTCACCCATACGTCTACGGTGACCATCATCCACATTTCATATACATTTTCTTTCCTCAACCATAAGTCTACGGTTACCATCATGCACATTTCATATACATTTTCCTCAATCGTAAGTCTACGGTGACCATCATCCACATTTCATATACATTTTCCTCAATCATAAGTCTACGGTGACTATCATCCACATTTCATATACATTTTCCTCAATCATAGGTCTACGGTGACCATCATCCTCATTTCATATACATTTTCCTCAAACATAAGTCTACGGTGATTATCATCCACATTTCATATACATTTTCCTCAACCATAAGTCTACGGTGATTATCATCTACATTTCATATACATTTTTCTCAATCATAAGTGTACGGTGACCATCATCCACATTTCATATACATTTTCCTCAATCATAAGTCTACGGTGACTATCATCCACATTTCATATACATTTTCCTCAACACGCCAACACGACCCTTGAGCACGACGACACAGCGACTCTTGAGCACGACAGCACGACCATTTACGTCCATAAGACCGCTGAGGAAGACGGTGTGACTCTTGAGCACGACGGGACGACCATTCAAGGCCGTATGACCCTTGAGCACGACGCTATGACGACTTAATAACCATGGTACGACCCTCGAGCACGACCGCGTAATAGCCCTTATGGCACGCGACCCCTGGATATGACGACGATATCGTGAAGACCCAACCCCTGGGGAAGGACGGACAGCTGGGTTGACTATGGACCGCCTGCCGCAGCCAGGATTCGAACCTGTGCGACACAACCCCGGAGCGGGCCCGGGAATGCGACGGTGTTAGACAACACGGATCACGGCGTCAACCAACACATGAATGTGTCAATGTCCCGTACGATGACATGACCTCACATGACCTTTACCCATCATACATACATACACACACTACCCTCTCTCCCCCCCCTCACAGACACACACGCACATACACACCTTCCCTCTCCCCCCCCCTCACAGACACAAACACACACACACACACACACACACAGACACACACACACACACCTCCCCCGCCCCCTCACAGACAAACACACACACCTTCCCACTACCCTCCCCCCCCCCTTACAGACACGCACATACACACCTTCCCACTACCTTCCCCCCCCCCTCACAGACACACACACACACACACCTTCCCACTACCCTCCCCCCCCCCTCACAGACACACACACACACACACCTTCCCACTACCCTCTCCCCCCCCTCACAGACACACACACACACACACCTTCCCACTACCCTCCCCCCCTCACAGACACACACACACACACACACACAGACACACTACCCTCTCCCCCCCCCTCACAGACACACACACACACACACAACCTTCCCACTACTCCCGCCCCCACAGACACACACACACACACACAACCTTCCCACTACTCCCGCCCCCACAGACACACTAACCCACAACCTGTCATGGTACGAGTTAAAGCTGTCCTTGTGTTGCCCGAGAGTAACCTGTCTTTAAAGAGAGGGCGCCCGCCCCTCCTCCTCTCACGCTCTCCCCCACTCTCACACTCTCCCTCTCTGCCTGCATCATCTATACCCTCTCTCTCTCTCTCTCTCTCTCTCTCTCTCTCTCTCTCTCTCTCTCTCTGCTCTCCCACACGTCGCTCACAACAACAACAGCAGTAGCAGCAGCAGCAGCAGCAGCGACGCCCTTCCGACTCCACTGGGATGCCAAGCCTCACGTGATCAACCAATCGACTGGTGGTTAGGTTAGGTCGGCCGAGCCTATGGTATACAGTCACTCCAATTACGGTTAATCTGAGCAGCTCTCGCTGGCTCTGTGTCCTCATGACGTCTTCTGCTTCAAGCTTAGGCAGGTGAAATGCGATGGGAATGAATAAAGGCAGACAGTGTGAACTGTGTGCATGTGTATACATGTATGTGTCTGTGTGTGTATATATATGTGTACATTGAGATGTATGGGTATGTATATTTGCGTGTGTGGACGTATGTATATACATGTGTATGGGGGTGGGTAGGGCCATTTCTTTCGTCTGTTTCCTTGCGCTACCTCGCAAACGCGGGAGACAGCGACAAAGCAAAAAAAAAAAAAAAAAAAAAAAAAATATATATATATATATATATATATATATATATATATATAT
Source organism: Panulirus ornatus (assembly GCF_036320965.1). Lineage (NCBI taxonomy): Eukaryota > Metazoa > Arthropoda > Malacostraca > Decapoda > Palinuridae > Panulirus > Panulirus ornatus. The sequence goes on along the minus strand of NC_092246.1, from coordinate 20,446,282 downwards.
ATATATATATATATATACACACACACACACACACACACACACACACACACACACGAATCAATTCGCCTAACATCCATAAAATGTGGGGAAACGGCGCTTGTCAGCTGTCAAATGGCCTTCAGAGCCGACTGCTGAAATCCGTGGCCACTTCAGCGATGAATCAGGAAACACGTGAGTACGTACGTACACATGTATGACGACCACCACAACACAACCGGGAAACACAAGAAGACGAGCAAGCAAAACAAGACAATGAAACACTAGTGATAGCAACTGTTGCCCTTACATAACACGGGGAAACACAAGTGATAGCAACTGTTGCCCTTACATAACACGGGGAAACACTCCCGGAAACTCAAAAACAAACATCCACCCCCCCCCCCCCAATCCCCTGGTGACAACACTCCCCCTCAAAGCAACACATCCTGACAAATGGTGCAAGAAACACAACCTGGAGAAAACGACGTATGGAGAAAACGACGTATGGCGAAAACGACGTGTGGCAAAAACGACGTATGGCAAAAACGACGTATGGCAAAAACGACGTATGGCAAAAACGACGTATGGCGAAAACGACGTATGGCAAAAACGACGTATGGCGAAAACGACGTATGGCGAAAACGACGTATGGCAAAAACGACGTATGGCGAAAACGACGTATGGCAAAAACGACGTATGGCAAAAACGACGTATGGCGAAAACGACGAATTGAGAAAACGATAACATATCATAACACAAACTGATCTTACAAAACCAATAAACTCCACGACAATCCATGAAAAAATGAAGGAAGTCTGATTCCGTCATTAACAAGCTTATGAAGGAAGACGTCTAGTTCCATCGTTAACAACACGTGACCAACACATCAATTTCATAACTACCACAGAACCAATTTCGACGCGTGTGATTCTCGGTGTTGCACAGCAGACCTTTCTAGAAAAAAAAAAGAAAAAAAAAAGCTCCAGTAGCCAAAGGTTGCGCTCCTTCCAGAGGTGAGGAAACGTGGACTCTTGTACTTCCAGCGATATATTATGCGACTTTTCAAACCTGCAGTGCTAACCTTAAGCAGGCAGAGCCCGGTAACACATACGATATATATATATATATATATATATATATATATATATATATATATATATATATATATAGAGAGAGAGAGAGAGAGAGAGAGAGAGAGAGAGAGAGAGATGGTTGCTACTCAATCAGTGACTGTAGTCTACACCAGTTCCTTGGGCTGAGGGTCATGTGACCCAGCAACAAGATGCGACTACACACACACACACACACACACAGTAAGCCAGGCCAGGCCAGGCCAGGCTCCAGTAAACACAGCTAAACGTTCCTCATGTGCCTCTGTGTTTACTTATCATCAGCTGATTGCTTCCCCCCCCCCATCAGCTGATCATTTGCTCCATCCTCTAATTTGTTTGCCCCATCAGCTGGTTCCTAAGTTCCATCAGCTGATTACTACTTCATTCTTCAAGGCTGGGAATTAGCGGTAGCACCGCTAGCCTCTGACTGATCGACTGCTGGAGATTAGCAGCGTACCGCTAATCCGTGAGGCTATCCACCGCTAGCTAGCAATTAACCTTCAAACACGCTAGTCTGTGGCTGACCGACGCGGACTGTGATCGTCAAATCGGGATTTTCCGACGGCTTGACGTAACTCGACCTCCGCCACGCCAGAACACAGATCGCCACATTCGACCGTCGTAAACAACTTCTGAGATTGTAAGAACAACACACAAGTCTCTCTCAAACTGTGCCAGTATACAACATGGCAACTCTCAAACTGTGCCAGTATACAACATGGCAACTCTCAAACTGTGCCAGTATACAACATGGCAACTCTCAAACTGTGCAAGTATACATGGCAACACTCAAACTGTGCCAGTATACAACATGGCATCTCTCAAACTGTGCCAGTATACAACATGGCATCTCTCAAACTGTGCCAGTATACAACATGGCATCTCTCAAACTGTGCCAGTATACAACATGGCATCTCTCAAACTGTGCCAGTATACAACATGGCATCTCTCAAACTGTGCCAGTATACAACATGGCATCTCTCAAACTGTGCCAGTACACAACATGGCATCTCTCAAACTGTGCCAGTATACAACATGGCATCTCTCAAACTGTGCCAGTATACAACATGGCATCTCTCAAACTGTGCCAGTATACAACATGGCATCTCTCAAACTGTGCCAGTATACAACATGGCATCTCTCAAACTGTGCCAGTATACAACATGGCATCTCTCAAACTGTGCCAGTATACAACATGGCATCTCTCAAACTGTGCCAGTACACAACATGGCATCTCTCAAACTGTGCCAGTATACAACATGGCATCTCTCAAACTGTGCCAGTATACAACATGGCATCTCTCAAACTGTGCCAGTATACAACATGGCAACACTCGGGACACTCCTACTAGCCTAAAAGTGGTGTCCGTCTCTTACGTGACTGACTCCTATGCTCTCAGCCTAGGAGTCTATAATTAGCGGAGAGCAAAACTGGACATGCAAGGTGCCAGAAAGTGTCTTAGTTAGACGCACTTTTCTCCGTCACCTTGTGATTTCTTGAGTCTCCCATTACAAAATGACCCTACTCTGTGCCTCACACTGTGCCAGTATACAACATGGCAACACTCCGCTACTGTCCTGTTAAGCCATATAGATTTTTTTTCTCTCTCTCTTTTTCCACACTAGAAAGACACATACCAAGGTTCGGGGACCCTACCATTACTACCATTCTAAGTATGGGCCTAAGACACCCCCCCCAACACACACACACACACACACACACACACACACACACACACACACACACCTCAGTAATGTCTGGAGCTCCACACAGACCGACTCTTACCATATCCACTCAGGAGGAACCTATACAGCAACTCTAAATAGAAGAAACGCGTTGTGGATTTACAGCAATTCTTAAAAAGAGATCAATTACGGGGACGTGTCGGTGAAGGACGTGCATAACGTACGAGGTATGAAGATAAAGGACTGCCGACTGTTAGGAATAGATGATTAGGAGTCTAACGCGCGTTAGATGTTAGTTAGACATACAGCGGCTAATCCACTAACTATCCACTCGTGAAGTGTCGCACTTAAATCCTTCAAATTATCGTTTCTTTGACCCCTCATAAATAAAAAAAATTAAGAGAAATAATCTAACAAGCTCACTCTTTATGCAAATGGATAATCACTTAATCCATCAGTAATCAGCTGATCTCTCCAGTCCACCCGCTAACTATCCATCCTCTCGGCTCGTTCGTTGCCAATTCATCGGCTGATTACGCGATCGGTCGGGGCGAGTGTGTGTGTGTGTGTGTGTGTGGACTCCGTCAGGGTAATCATCAACAATGCTCCGTCAGCCTGACTGTGTGTGTGTGTGTGTGTGTGTGTTGTCCCGATCAGCTGATTGCCCTCCCGATCAGCTGACCCGCCATCACGATCAGCTGACTGCCCTCCCGATCCTTGGGCACGAAGATACGACGTGATCTCTCTCTCTCTCTCTCTCTCTCTCTCTCTCTCTCTCTCTCTCTCTATGTATATGTATTATACATATATATATATATATATATATATATATATATATATATATATATATATATATATATATATGAGCAGCACGTACGAGAGCACTTAAGAAAACTGTCCTTAATTAAAGAGTTTAATTATCTGAGGACAATCTTTTTACCACAAGACTATGACCCCGTCCTCCTGGGTCAACATAAGCATACATAATCCTGACTACATTAAAGAAAATAATGATAATTACGTTAATGAAAAAGCTAATCATGATCTCATCTAAGAAAGTGATAACCACATAGAAATATATAAATACAAATAAAAGCGTAATCATGGTAATGTTAATGATACTAGTAATCATATAAATATCATAGTAATGTTAATGATACTAGTAATCATATAAATAATAGTAAATGATAACAATAAGAAAATCATACGATAGGAAAATCGTAATCTATCTTTCATGAAAAAACTGACATAATATGAAACACATGACACCATTGAAGCCCTGCAATGCAACACTAAGAACTCGGATCAAAAATATAGAAACTGATCACTATATCCACTATATCACTATATATATATATATATATATATATATATATATATATATATATATATATATATATATATATTTTCCTATGAGTCCACGGGGAAAATGAAACACGATAAGTCCCCAAGTGCACTCTCGTGTAATAATCACACCATCAGGGGAGACACAAGAAAGAAATATAACATTCAGTTGATATACATCGAAGAGACTAAGCTAGGACGCCATCTGGTAAACATATATTCATATGTATATATATATCCATTAATCGACCCGCGCCGTGGGGAGGATAATGAACAACTGGGTCCTCTGAGGGCCGAATACCGCAGCCGGGGGTGGGTAGCGAGGTGGGTGAGGAAGGCGCGCTAATGACACTACACCTGGACCAGCAAGGTAGACGCCCACAGCCCAGCCCCCACCCTGGGGTGGAGACATGGCTCGTGGATTCGAACGATCGTGGGTCGCTTGATGTGTGTGTGTGTGTGTGTGTGTGTGTGTGTGTGTGTGTGTGTGTGTGTGTGTGTGCGTGTGTGTGTGCGTGCGAGAGGGTTATAGCCAGCGACGGGAGGAAATTTGTCAAAGGCGAAAAGAACGCGATTTACGGCCGTGATAACATACTCCTACACCACTACTGGTCCCGCGCATACTAAGAACTCCCTCCCTTTTTTTTTTTTGATGTGTGAGTGAGTGTGTGAGTGGGTCAATGTCCAGGCTTTAATGGGTTGGGGGTGGGGGGGGGGGAAGAGGAATGTGTGTCAAGGTCAGGCGATGACCCCACAGGGGTGGGTGGGTGGGTGAGGGAGGGATGGAGAGGGGAGGAGGAGGAGGAATGGGCGGGGAGAAGAGAAGTGGAAGATAGATGGTATGGGGCGAACTACGGACGAACGAATAATATTCATAAAAACGCCTCCACACGCTCGACCTGAAAATGATAAATTTTAAAAGAGAAAAACGCGTGTGTGTGTGTGTGTGTGTGTGAGAGAGAGAGAGAGAGAGAGAGAGAGAGAGAGAGAGAGAGAGCAAGCGAACACACAAGCAACGCGAGCGACTACAGCGAGGAATAATAATAATTAGGTGATGCATAATGAATACGACACGGGAAGGAATGAGAGGGATGACTGACTCATGTCATGTTGCAATTACAACGTAGGCAAGACTGCACCTATCACACTCTTCTACATACATATATATACATATATATATATATATATATATATATATATATATATATATATATATATATATATATATATATATATCATCACATATACGCCCTCTGACTGCATTTCAGCGTGTGGGTATAAATCTCTCTATATCCCAACACATATTATGTGGGCGTTGCTACAACGACCGGGCACCAGCCGCTGTCACGAAGCACACACACACACACACCCACACACACACACACACACACACACACACACCAATGTAAACAATGGTATGCTACACCCGGCCTTTGCAAGTGCCATCTGTCGCCCCTCCTGGCTCCCGTCTCCTGTCCCTTCCTGACAGGACAGGCTCGCCTGAAGATCCCCCAGCTCGTAGGTCGTGAGCAGCGCTTGCCGCTATACCTCCTCACTTAAACAATGGGTACGATCTCTCTCTCTCTCTCTCTCTCTCTCTCTCTCTCTCTCTCTCTCTCTCTCTCTCTCTCTCTCTCTCTTCCCAGATCTCCACAGTACCTTTTTGCTGTCAGTGGGTAGGCAATACTTCACAACCCCCCCAAAAAAAAGAACTTTTCCAGTGGCCACCACGCACAGATGCGGGGTGGGATTCCTCCTCCTCTTCCTCCTCCTCCTCCCTCACCCCAGTGCAGTCTGGGGACGCAAACCTTTCAGGAATTTCCAGGTTCAAATTATGATGTATCTTTCATGGTGGGCAGCACGGAGAATAACCCCCCCGACCCCCTCCTCCTTTTCCCCCCCCCCTCGAGGTTTGAGGTAGTGTTGGGTGTTGATTGATACCTGCACAGTATTTTACATATCTGTCTGTCTGTGTTTTTATCTGTGTGCCTATCTATCCATCCCTCCTATCTGTGTATCTGTGTGATCGCACCGTCGTGCCCAGACAGTCGTACCGTCGTGCTCAGAGTCGCACCGTCGTGCCCGGACAGTCGTACCGTCGTATTCAAAGTGTTTGCGACGATGGAAACGAGAAGAGAAGGGAAACCGAAGAGGAAATAACGGTCAAGATGAGGTGCAATGACCAGGCCACCGGTGCCGGGAGAGAGAGAGAGAGAGAGAGAGAGAGAGAGAGAGAGAGAGAGAGAGAGAGAGAGAGAGAGAGAGAGAGAGAGAGAGGAATAATTCACTCTATTATCAACAGGATTCTGTACTCACGAACCTCATTTACAATAAGCGTTTTCCTGCTGAGATTATACATATATATATATATATATATATATATATAAGTTTTTATCGAGGATGTAAGGCATGTGTACGTGTAGGAAGAGAGGAAAGTGATTGGTTCTCAGTGAATGTAGGTTTGCGGCAGGGGTGTGTGATGTCTCCATGGTTGTTTAATTTGTTTATGGATGGGGTTGTAAGGGAGGTAAATGCAAGAGTCCTGGAAAGAGGGGCAAGTATGAAGTCTGTTGGGGATGAGAGAGCTTGGGAAGTGAGTCAGTTGTTGTTCGCTGATGATACAGCGCTGGTGGCTGATTCATGTGAGAAACTGCAGAAGCTGGTGACTGAGTTTGGTAAAGTGTGTGGAAGAAGAAAGTTGAGAGTAAATGTGAATAAGAGCAAGGTTATTAGGTACAGTAGGGGTGAGGGTCAAGTCAATTGGGAGGTGAGTTTGAATGGAGAAAAACTGGAGGAAGTGAAGTGTTTTAGATATCTGGGAGTGGATCTGTCAGCGGATGGAACCATGGAAGCGGAAGTGGATCATAGGGTGGGGGAGGGGGCGAAAATTTTGGGAGCCTTGAAAAATGTGTGGAAGTCGAGAACACTATCTCGGAAAGCAAAAATGGGTATGTTTGAGGGAATAGTGGTTCCAACAATGTTGTATGGTTGCGAGGCGTGGGCTATGGATAGAGATGTGCGCAGGAGGATGGATGTGCTGGAAATGAGATGTTTGAGGACAATGTGTGGTGTGAGGTGGTTTGATCGAGTAAGTAACGTAAGGGTAAGAGAGATGTGTGGAAATAAAAAGAGCGTGGTTGAGAGAGCAGAAGAGGGTGTTTTGAAATGGTTTGGGCACATGGAGAGAATGAGTGAGGAGAGATTGACCAAGAGGATATATGTGTCGGAGGTGGAGGGAACGAGGAGAAGAGGGAGACCAAATTGGAGGTGGAAAGATGGAGTGAAAAAGATTTTGTGTGATCGGGGCCTGAACATGCAGGAGGGTGAAAGGAGGGCAAGAAATAGAGTGAATTGGAGTCATGTGGTATACAGGGGTTGACGTGCTGTCAGTGGATTGAAGCAAGGCATGTGAAGCGTCTGGGGTAAACCATGGAAAGCTGTGTAGGTATGTATATTTGCGTGTGTGGACGTGTGTATGTACATGTGTATGGGGGGGGGGGTTGGGCCATTTCTTTCGTCTGTTTCCTTGCGCTACCTCGCAAACGCGGGAGACAGCGACAAAGTATGAAAAAAAAAAAAAAAAAAATATATATAAATATATATATATATATATATATATATATATATATATATATATATATATATATATATATATATATATATATATATTCGGTTCATCTGAGCAGCCATGGCGTGAAGGAGGATATAAAAACACGCCTGCGGAGCGCGGCCTCAAACAGCCTAGCTGTTCTTGAGGAGCAGGGAGGGAGGGAGGAACCTGACGGCAAACTAGGTACCTCACACCTCACGTCTCCCGGGGCGGCCGTGCCTCACCCAGGTACATGGCCGGCCTGGCCGGGCCAACTCCTGCAAGTGGCAACATAGAGTACCAGGGAGGGAGGGAGGAGGTCTTATTGTTCCTCCTCCTCCTCCTCCTCTCTCACACCCCCACATCCCCCACACCTTGGCGATACAGGCGCACGAGAGCAGATCAGGTACTCCTGCCCCTCCTCTTGCTCCCTGCTCCTCCTCCCACCCCACAGCACCCGCTTCCCCCCAGGGAGCGAGGGCAATGCCAGGCACTGCCCTACGGAGCAAGGACAGTGTCAGACACACCTCACCCAGGGAGCAAGGACAGTGTCAGACACACCTCACCCAGGGAGCAAGGACAGTGCCAAACACACCTCACCCAGGGAGCAAGGACAGTGCCACACACACCTCACCCAGGGAGCAAGGACAGTGTCAGACACACCTCACCCAGGGAGCAAGGACAGTGTCAGACACACCTCACCCAGGGAGCAAGGACAGTGCCACACACACCTCACCCAGGGAGCAAGGACAGTGTCAGACACACCTCACCCAGGGAGCAAGGACAGTGCCAGACACACCTCACCTACGGAGCAAGGACAGTGCCACAAACAAGGACACTAGGCGCCCGGCACACACACACACAACACACGGTAACATGGAAGGTCCCACGCCAACATGGATTATGCTGTCCACACACACACACACACACACGACCCCCAGAGACGACCCGACATGGTGTCGTCCTAGCCTGACACTGGTTACTGTCGTCCTCGCCACACCACCTATCCCTCGGCTGTCGTCCGCGCCACACCGCCTATCCCTCGGCTGTCGTCCTCGCTACACCACCTATCCCTCGGCTGTCGTTGTGCCGTACACCGCCTGACACGACAGCTGTCTATCCTCAGCCGTCGTCTCACATTCATGACTGACGGGATTCGAACCCGCAGGTATGGACTCTGCCCACCCAACCCGCCCAGTGCCCCAAGCACTGCCTCCCCGCCCTCCCCCAACCCCTCAGTCTCTACCACAGCGACAGTCTCAGCTATATAACTCAGCTATGTCAGCTACATGGCTAGCAGCTATAAAGCACGAGGCTATCTGTGCCACCGTCTCGCATTCTCCATCTTCTATACCTATTCACAGTGTATGAACCATCCTTGAGGGTCAGTTATCATCAAAGAATTGCCAATTTGGCTGGAGTTAGATGGTTCGGGGTCAGTTACAATTATATAAAAAAAAATTGCCAATTTGGCTGGAGTTAGATGGTTCAGGGTCAGTTACAATTATATAAAAAAAATTGCCAAGTTGGCTGGAGTTTTACTTTACGTCCTCCCCCAATTCTCCCAGACACACATTTCTACGCCTTTTCGTAGATGTTTCATGGGGAAAGTGGTGATGATCATGAGATCGTCCACAAGACGTTCACTTTCTACTAACATTCCCTCTCCCCCTAAAAACAAAATGATCAACGAGGACACATACATACATACAGTCGATTTCAAAAGCCGTAATCCTTCAATTTTCCAGCGAACACATTTGAAAAGCTGCAAAGTCCCAGCGCACACCACTCTACTTTCAAAGCTTCTAAAGCTTACGTTCTTCGTGCGACTAAAAAAAAAAACCAAATTTCATCTAAGCTCATAAAGAACACACGAGATGTGGGTGTTCGTCACGGCACAGACACACACGCGTCCAGGTCGGCCAACCCGACACCAGGGTCCTGGACACCGCAACGACCAAATATTTGACCCAGAGGTCGTGCGAAAAACCTCCCCAGAATACACCTCAAAAAAAATTCCCCCAGTGTTGAAGTTTTCGTGTAAATCGTCAAGGCCCTGGACGGTGGGTGGCTGGCCCGCCCGCACCCACCCTGGAGTGGTGGAATGATGATGGAGATAAATCTCAGGCCGGAGTTTCGCAGTGGATTGAATTCAGTGGAGGAGGGTAAGGGGGGTAGGAGTATCTCCTCCCCCCTCCCTCCCTCCCTTCGTGGGTCAAGGTCATGACCCCTTAGGGAGGAGGACGACGACGACGACGGCGAGGACGATGACAGTCATGCACACGACGACGAAGGCAAGACGCACGCACGACCAACTGGTCGTCCTCGATCACCAGCAACGTGAGGCCGTGGTAGAGAAGACCTATGCCTGGTTCGGGGGTCTTCAAGGCGCCCCCCCCTCTCTCGCTGGCCCTGGTCGTCACGAAGGCCCCTCTCGCTGGCCCTGGTCGTCACGAAGGCCCCTCTCGCTGGCCCTGGTCGTCACCGAGGCCCCTCTCGCTGGCCCTGGTCGTCACGAAGGCCCCTCTCGCTGGCCCTGGTCGTCACCGAGGCCCCTCTCGCTGGCCCTGGTCGTCACCGAGGCCCCTCTCGCTGGCCCTGGTCGTCACGAAGGCCCCTCTCGCTGGCCCTGGTCGTCACCGAGGCCCCTCTCGCTGGCCCTGGTCGCCGCCGCCAGGGGGGAAGGGTTGATCAGTCAGTAGAGGAGGGAGGGGCAGCAGCTGGCGTGTCCTCCCTCCGGCAGTAGCCACACCAGACAGTCCTGGTGCCCCAGGTTATGTGGACGCCACGCAACGCCGCCACGCGAAGCTGTTCCCGACCCTCCCTGGCCACGCTCCCTCCCTCCCTCCCTGCCTGCCCCATGTGATCGTAAACACAAACACTCCCACATAACTGCTGGTTCCTGGAGAAGGTCGACGATACTCGAATGACCTTCCAGTGGCCATTACCGGGCTAACAAGTAACTACTACTGTGTCTGACGGTGAATTGTTTAATCAATCAAGTAAATCTATCACGAAAATCTATCACGAAGATGAAATGTTACGAATCAGACACAGACCTCGGCATGACCGCCACCACGGACGCTTCGAGAGAGAGATGTCTGGTTTCATTTTCAGTGTTCCAATTTCCGCCCGGTGAGAAAGGACTGGCCCCAACCAATCACCTTCCTCGATCGCTAACAACTGCAGGGTAATTAGACCAGCGTCTCTCATGAATAATGAGTGGGCTACAGACTCTCGCCATGATTGGGTCTTGGGAAGGAAGGATTTTCGGGTCACATGACCCAAAACACACCATATTTTTTTTGGGACCATCAGCTGAACTCCTTGAAGGGAAAGAGACGATGATGCCCTTGTGTAACGATGACCCCGGCCTTTGCGATAAAGGCCCTTAAGGGTCAGGTCAGAGGTCACGTGACCAGATCCAAGGGGTTGTTTAAACTACAGGAAGGGTCGTTCCCTCCTGCTCACGGTGGTGAAAATTCATGTTATGTACCGAGAACATGAACACCCCCCCCCCCCCCCCCCGTCCCCCATAACGGTAAAGACAAGAGACACACCTTCCCGTTACATAACAACAGAGAGAGACACACACATCTTTCCGTTACAGAGAGAGAGAGAGAGAGAGAGAGAGAGAGAGAGAGAGAGAGAGAGAGAGAGAGAGAGAGAGAGAGAGAGAATTCTGAATTGTTATGTTCCACGAGAGAAAAAATGAACCAATTTGCGTCATTTTGCTAATATTCTCCGCTCAAACTGACCTCTCCAAACTGTCTATCCAGAACGGGGAGGGAGGGAGGGAGGGAGGGAGGGAGGGATTCGAAACCCTACATGAAGGGCGTGACCTCTGGTGTGTGTGTGTGTGTGTGAGGCGCCCTTTCCATGGCAAGGCAGGTGTGAGCACCAGGATCCTTAAAGGCGAGAGGTCTTCGCTGGCGAACTACGACGCTAGCGATAGAGGCCGGCGGCAGGATGCAGTGCGCTGGTAACAGACCCCACCCACGGCAGGAGGAGGCAGGGCGCTGGTAACAGACCCCACCCACGGCAGGAGGAGGCAGGGCGCTGGTAACAGACCCCACCCACGGCAGGAGGAGGCAGGGCGCTGGTAACAGACCCCATCCACGGCAGGAGGAGGCAGGGCGCTGGTAACAGACCCCATCCACGGCAGGAGGAGGCAGGGCGCTGGTAACAGACCCCATCCACGGCAGGAGGCCACAACACACGACAGCAATACCCTGGTCAGTAACGACCCAGAGCACACATCACACATAATAACTCATGATGTTGTTAACCTCAAAACAACGCTTGTGAGCGGGTGATACGCCGCCAACACAGACCCGTCCTCCACCAAAACCCAAGATTTGGTTACTTAAATTCCCTCCCCCCCAACAAACCCACCCCCAAGTCTGGCGAAACAAGTTTGGTGGCAAAGCAATTTCATTTCGAAAAGTAAATATGAAGTTACGTGTGTGTGTGTGGGGGGAGGGAAGAACAAGGCTAGCCTGAGGTGGGGCAATCAGGATTACTTTTAACCAGTCTTACAAGTAATTTGGGTCGAAGGCAAGCCAGCGTTAATGAGGGAGGTTACGACTGGTGGCTGGTGAGAGATATGTATGTGTGTGAGTTCAGAGGGAGCTGGGCTTCGCTTCTATCTGCCTGGGTCGGGGTATGACGGAATTACCTTTCCCACCCCTGTAAGTACGTGGGTAAAAGTAATCTAGAGTCGGGGTATGATGGATTACCTTCGCCACCCCTGTAAGTACGTGGGTAAAAGTAATCTAGAGTCGGGGTATGATGGATTACCTTCGCCACCCCTGTAAGTACGTGGGTAAAAGTAATCTAGAGTCGGGGTATGATGGATTACCTTCGCCACCCCTGTAAGTACGTGGGTAAAAGTAATCTAGAGTCGGGGTATGATGGATTACCTTCGCCCCTCCTGTAAGTACCTAGATAAAAGTAATCTATCGTATGAAGAGAGAAAGTTCAACAAAGTTCAAGCGTTCGTACCGTCGTGCTCAAGCGTCGTACCGTGCAGCTCAAGCGTCGTACCGTGCAGCTCAAGCGTCGTACCGTCGTGCTCAAGCGTCGTACCGTCGTGCTCAAAGACTCATACAGACTTCCGAGTTAAATTACCTCTTGCAAGGCAACATACAAACGCTGTCTTCACTGTGATGGCCACACACACACACACACACACACACACACACACACACACACACACACACACACCCACACACTACACCACATTCACCACATCACACACACCACACCACATTCACCACCACACACACACACACACACACCACACACGCACGTAATACCCCTCCGGCCGAGAGCCGACGTGAGACAAAAGACCTGTTGCCACACTAATGGTGAGGACGAACACCTCATGACTTCATCCCCAACTCCATCCCGGCTCGCTCAAACTATCGCCAGGGCTAATTCCCACAGCGGAGGAGGGGGCAAACACAACGGAGGAGGGGGCAAACACAGCGGAGGAGGGGGCAAACACAACGGAGGAGGGGGCAAACACAGCGGAGGAGGGGGCAAACACAACGGAGGAGGGGGCAAACACAGCGGGGGAGGGGGCAAACACAACGGAGGAGGGGGCAAACACAACGGAGGAGGGGGCAAACACAACGGAGGAGGGGGGCAAACACAGCGGGGGAGGGGGCAAACACAACGGAGGAGGGGGCAAACACAGCGGAGGAGGGGGCAAACACAACGGAGGAGGGGGCAAACACAACGGGGGAGGGGGCGAACACAACGGAGGAGGGGGCAAACACAACGGAGGAGGGGGCAAACACAACGGAGGAGGGGGCAAACACAACGGAGGAGGGGGCAAACACAACGGAGGAGGGGGCAAACACAACGGAGGAGGGGGCAAACACAGCGGAGGAGGGGGCAAACACAGCGGAGGAGGGGGCAAACACAACGGAGGAGGGGGCAAACACAACGGAGGAGGGGGCAAACACAACGGAGGAGGGGGCAAACACAACGGAGGAGGGGGCAAACACAACGGGGGAGGGGGCAAACTCTTAAGACACATGAATTACGAGGAGTCTTCTCCCGAGCCTGAAACATAGGCCGGTTGTGGCACGATCTCAGGATGTGTCCCTCTACGTACCCTCTCGTCACGAGAGATGGTGGGCGCCTGACTTGGCCCATTTCGCGAACGTGATCTTCGCGGGGGCGTCTCCCACCTTGACCTCTGCGACCCGACTTCCGAGTCACCCAGGTCACCCCTCTGTGACCTCCCTTGGGCGGCTCATACGGTGACCCTCATACAACCTATGTTTTGACTTATAATAAAAAAGAAGGGGGTAAAAATCCTCCATGTACCGGAGCTCCATCCCACACTCCATCTAGGAAGGAAAGGTCATCCATATACCCACAACCCGTCCAAGAGTGACATGACCTCCTGACATGTACGAGACGGGACTCCACACTCAAGGTTAGGGGAAGCAGGAGGGACTCCCTATCTCTCTCTCGGGGTCGTTAAAGAGACTCGAGCATCACCATCTCATTGGAGACAACAGCAGGCCATTAACATCTTATTGCTGGTTTTTTCTCTTGTCCCACCGCAGGGCAGAACGAATTCCACGGTAGAACGTAACGCCATGGCTGAAGCTGAACTTCCAGTGCTTCAAGAGAGTTCGAGTCACCAGATGCTTCAGGCTTGGCCAAGGCATTCGGAACTATGAAGCTCCGAGACTATGAACCCCCCCGCCTGAGCAGGCTTCATCAGAGCTCGCTGAGGGGGGGGGGCGGTGGCAAACCCCTCTTAGCACACCCTCTGAGGCAGCCAAATGAAGGCAAAACGAGCCACTGACCCAGTCTGGAAGCCAAGTGGAATTAGTATCTCTAATTACGTTAGCTAATGACGTGGGTTAAGAGCGCGAGCGATAAAGCCGATGACAGTTTCTCTTCATGCTTCGTTTCATAAGATGGTTCGAGCCAGTGTCTACGTGTGGGTTAACCAGATGGTCGGAACGTGTCTATACCAGTGTTCCAGGGATGGTTCACCGGCTTGGGCCAAGCAGTTCAGAACAGTCTGCATGACGACCAATGACAGGCCACACACACACACACACGACCCTTGAGCACGACGGTACGACCCTTGTGAACACGGCGGTACGACCCTTGTGAGCACGACGGTACGACCCTTGTGAGCACGACGGTATGATCCTTGTGAGCACGACGGTACGATCCTTGTGAACACGGCGGTACGACCCTTGTGAGCACGACGGTACGACCCTTGAGCACGACGGTACGATCCTTGTGAGCACGACGGTACGACCCTTGTGAGCACGACGGTATGATCCTTGTGAGCACGACGGTATGATCCTTGTGAGCACGGCGGTACGACCCTTGTGAGCACGACGGTACGACCCTTGAGCACGACTGTACGACCATTACTCACTATACGACCCTTGATCATAACAATATAACCCTTGAACTCGACAGTACGACCCTATCAAGTCATGGAAAAGTCTTCCACAAACGTCCTACCACACTTAACACTTTTTGAAGTGTTAAGTAGAGGCACTTTACAGTTAATAAGTCCATTACAACATATACCATGGAGGTTTACTATCATAAGTGGTACTTGGATTTCTTAATCATTTCTTATAACAATACACTTATATACTATATTTCCCAAGTATGATAGTAATCACTTATATTAATCATCCTTCGCATTTATTACTTAATTATCTCGTTTCACGGATAATAATTACTTATCCTAATCATCCATCACATTCATTACTTCATTATCTCGTTTCACGGATAATAATTACTTACACTTCATTATGCCTTGTTTCGGTGATTATAATTACTCATACTAATCATTCCGCGAATTCATCACTTTATCTTCTCTGGATTCTGGTAAATTCCGAATCATTTTGAAACGAGCAACAATAAGAGGATGTGTCCAGAAACAATCTACATACAGTACTGTATCTAATGTATGAATGACACCTACTGTATAAATGCTATAATACATATATGTAACGAAATGACATAAACTTTGAATACAATTTTCATCAAAAGTAATTCAACCATCGCCTTAAGCAAAGTAAT
The DNA here is from genome assembly GCF_036320965.1 of Panulirus ornatus. NCBI lineage: Eukaryota > Metazoa > Arthropoda > Malacostraca > Decapoda > Palinuridae > Panulirus > Panulirus ornatus. The sequence continues at coordinate 20,430,494 of NC_092246.1, read as the reverse complement.
CTTAATTAACCTTCGCATGCAAGTAATTTAACATTCCTAACACAATGAAAGTAAACTGACTTAACCCACGTTAAAAGGAAGGACACAATCACATTAATTACCTTAACCTAACCCAACTAAGACGTCACCATAAAGTAATTCAATCCAGCTTGGTAAACGCAAAATTACATTAACCTTAACCAAACAAGACGTAATCATAAAGTAATTCAATCCAGCCCCATCGACACCCAATTACATTAACCTGAACCAACTAGGAGGACGTAATCATAAAGTAATTCAATCCAGCCCCATCGACACCCAATTACATTAACCTGACCCAACTAGGAGGACGTAATCACAAAGTAATCCATCGCCACACAATTACATTAACACAACCCCACAAGACCGAAGCTCAGCTTGGTACTAGACATCATGCCGCCTTCAACAGCCTCCTTAACCATCGTATGAACCCAACCACACCACCACCACCAACCTCCCAAACAATCCCACTACCTGTGCACCCACCCACCCAACCAACCTCCCAACAATCCCACTACCTGTGCACCCACCCACCTCGTGCCCCACCACCCAACCCACCTCCCCAACAACCCCACTTCCTGTGCACACCCTCCCCAACAATCCCATTACCTGTGCACCTACCCACCTCGTGCCCCACCACCCAACCCACCTACCCAACAACCCATCCACCCAACCCACCTCCCCAACAACCCCACTACCCGTGCATCCCACCCACCCATCCCAACCAACCCCACTACCTGCGCTTCTTTCCTCGTGCCCCACTCCCTGTGCCGTGGTCAGCGAGGTCAGTACCGAGGTAGTCCTCAGGTCGAGGTCATCCTTCGAGGCAGTTGCCGCCGTCGGCCTCAAGTTCCGAGGACGAGGCGGAAGTCTTGTGGATCCGGATAAATGAACGGAACTCCTGAAGATCCGGATAAACGAAAGTGCTCCTCTGAATCGGGGGAAAAAAGAAAGAAAAAGAAGAAAAAAAAAACCGAGGCCGGATGATGATCCTCTGAGTCCGGATAAATGACGGTGTTTCAGAGAATCCCGATACAAAGCGCTGTTTGGAATCCGGATAAAAAAAAACAAATGAGCTCCTCTGAATACGGGTTAAAAATTCAGTTCCTGCAAAACCGGATAATAGAAGGCGCTCCCGTGTGAATCCGGATAAGAGAAGGCGGTCTAGTGAATCCGATAATAGAGGCTACTCCTGTAAAACCGGATAAAAGAGCGTGTTCTTGTGAATCCGGATAAAAGGTGCTCTAGACGTGATTCCGGATAAAAACCCGACGATCTTGTCGATCCGGATAATAATTAGCCTTTATGGCGATCCCGGAAAAGCATGTGCGCGCGCGCGCGCGTGTGTGTGTGTGGACCCGGGCGACGCGTCGTGGCTACAGGCGTTCGGCAGGGGACGTGGACCAGCTGGGCACCACCTGCTGGCCCTAAATGATGTAACTCACTTA